>NC_048597.1:70576509-70826550 GCF_003668045.3 Cricetulus griseus | reverse complement strand
ACTGTGCGCTTGTCCGTAAAGCATAGCGCCACCAGCTAACTTCTGATTGACTCCTTGTCACGAGACAGGCATCTGACTTTCTAGTGACTAAGGTTCCTTGTCACGAGACAGGCATCTGACCTCTAAGTGACCAAAGCAGGTTTATGGAAAGCACGTGTTTGGCTGTTATGGCTGCCGAAAGGGAAGCTGGTTCCTTCACATTTAGTCCTTGTGAGGCGAAGGGTCATGGAACAGAAAATGGACTTCTGTCCAGTAGGAAGGATGTCTGACCCCCCTGGAAAAGTGTTCTCTCCTGGAACAAGAAGGCTCAGCCACATTTGGCCAAGCTCCTTTTAAAGCCTTAACCATCTCTCTGAGCTCAAGGCCGCAGCCCTAGAGCAACTTCAGACCCCAGAGTGATTGCTTGAGAAAATTCAAGATGGCTGACCTAATTTCCCCGAAGCTAAAGTCAGAGCCCCCAGCCTCAGCTTCTGCGGGGGAACGGGCATTACGTTCCATATACCCAGCAGCAAAACCAAACCATGCGGGGCTTGCATAGACTACCCTTCCCTTCTCCCCCTATCTTCTCTCCTCTCCCTTCCTTTCCCTCTCCCTTTCCTCCTCCCAGACCTTACTCCCTATCTCACCCCCCCCCCATTGTTGTAATTGCTTTTCTTCATTAACTTCTGCGGTCCCTTGTTTCCCTTCAGAACCGCATCCACTTGGTGCCACCTCTGCCCACACCGGGATGACTCAGCTAGCAGTTCCCGTCAGCGTTCCTAGGTAAAATCTGCCCCTCCATTAATTAGGATAGTGTTGTATCTCTGTGACAAGCTGTCCTCTTGGGCCCTACCCCACCACAACTTCCTAAAAGAGGCTACAATTACTCGTGGCAGCTCCCACTGTATTCCTAAGGCTTGGAGGGCCAACAAGGACCCCAAAGACTTCCTCTTTCTCTCACATTGTCCCAAAGCCTGCCCTAAGTACTCCTCAGCTTCAAGGCGTAGCCCATTCTCTTGCAAGGAGAGACGCAGGGACATCTTATGGCCTCTCAGAGAACACCTGTTGAGATTGTTCAGCAGCTTCCACCTCCACTGACCACCCCCTGGGCCCGCTAACTCTGACCCAAGAACTAAGTGAGACCCTCTCCTGATGGGCCAGACCCTGGATGTGCCACATCCTGTCCAGGTTAAACCCAGCTCCAGGGACAGGCCCACCAGGCCTATCTCCCACCCCAGCACTGATCTTCAAGCTCCCCGTGTGGAGACCTGCTTCGCTTCAGCGACCCCCAGCCAGGATCATACCCCTTCCCAAAAGAGTCCTCATTCCCCAGCCCCGGCCCACGTTCCCGTAGGTTAGACCCAGTACCCAGGTCTGGAGAACCCCCGCCCCAGCTCAGCGCCCTTCCGCCCAGTCCCAGTTAGTCCCAGTTCCGCGGGTGCTGCATCCGATCCCCGGGTCTGAGCTCGGCGCGGTGCAGGCTCTCCGGCCGCAGCACTCACCTCGCCTAGGTCTGGGCGCCTAGGTCTGGGCGCCCAGGTCTGGACCACGAGGCGCGAACGGCTCAGGCAGCGCCAAGGGCAGCCCCGGCCGCCTGAGGCCCCCGGACCATGGCGGCGATGGCGGCGGCGCTGCGCGGGCCGGTCGCGCGCTTCCGGTCGCGGACACGGGCCTGGACACGCGGGACACGGGGCGCGGCGAACGCAGTGGGAGGTAGGGTGGGGTCGTGGACCGTGCACGCAGAGAGGGAGGGGTGACTACGAGTGTCCACATGGGGTCGCGGTGGCGGGGCTCTGCTGGAACGTGTTCCGTGGGCGTGCCCACGCAGGACCGGGAGTCAGAAGACCAGCGCACTGTGCAGGAGGGGACCTGCTTTTAGTCGGTTGCTCCTTCTCTGATGACTAAAATGTTGGAGGTGCCTTGCCTGAGGTCCTGTCCACAGTATTAAATGTAGCCCTGACTGGGATGTCAAGGTTTGTGGTGGTCACCAGGGACCTTACCTATTGGCCCACAACTCCCCAGTTGCAGGTGCTCTTTGTTGTTGTTATCATGATTTTTTTTGGTTTTGCCCCTACACCCACCCACATGTAGCCCAAGCTGGCCTCAGACGGCCTCGGCCTCGTTAGTTGCCACTGACTTTGGCCTTCTGGTTTCCCCCCAAGCGCTGGGGTTACAGTCACTGATTTGCTGTTTTTCTGTTGAGTCAGGTTGGTCGGTCATGCAACCCAAGCTGGCCTTGAACTGCTCTTCCTGCCTCAGCTTCCAAATGTTAGGATTGCAGGTCCTCACCCTCATGTCCTACCAAGCAAGTACTTTTTACTTGCACATACAGGGAATACATGAGAAGATGCTAGAGAACCCATAGAACCAAGCCTCAGTGCTTGTCAGGGTCTGTGTATGTCCTTGGAAAGAAGAAACAACTTGTTTGCTTTGCACCAGGGAGTTATTGCTGAAATCAGGGTAGTAATCGACTTCAAATGGCCCTGGTGGAAGCTGGGCACCCCTCAACATGGTTCCCACTACTCCCGACAGGCCAGGTTCCTCCAGAGCTGCCCATCTGTGCTAGTATGGTCAGTCCCCCGACTGATCGTCACCAAACATTCCCATGGTGACCGCCCTTAGTACTGCCCCTGGATTCGAGTGACAGAACTCAATTCTGCCCACAGTGAATGTAGAGGGACATGAGCAAGGACAGGCCAGGGTTCTTCATGGAGGTAGTAGCATGGAAGGGACAATGGCTGGCCTGTGGCCTGCAGGGGGAGGGCAGGCAGACTGACTGAATGATTGACAGAGGACTTGGCTCAGTGGCAAAGTGCTGGAGAGTGCTGGGGAGCAGTGGCTACCATCTGAGATGGGAACCTAGGGGACAGACCTCAGGGATCTAATGTTGCTTTCTCAGTAGCTTTGCTAATTCCCAGGGCTCTGACTCTTTCAGAGTCTCTCTGCTGCATATATTAGGTGGGGACATTTACAACGATTTTGTGGGAGTTCAGGAAGAACCAATGTACCTGTGCCATTTGGCACTGTCACCCTCCTGAGTGACAATAAAGAGATGGCTCAGCACTGACTGCTCTTCCAGAGGACCCAAGTTCAATTCCCAGCACCAGTATGGTGACTCCATTATTCCCAGGGGATCCAATGCCCTCATCTGGCCTCTGGTACACAGACATACATGCAGACAAACACTCATACACATAAAATAAAAATAAGTAAAATCTAAAGAAAAACCCTTTTTGAATCTGTAGACAAGCTTCATTGAACTCACAGGCCTGGGAACCCCCTGTGGTTTGGGATTTGTTTTCAGCTGGCCTTGAGGATCCTAGACTTCAGCTTTGCTGGGATGAGGATCCTAGAGGGTCTAGGGAAGATGCCGTTCGCCATTTTTGCATCTCCCCACCCCCAGCCTTACAGTCTGTCCTTCCTGTTGCCAGAGTGGGGCTCCTATTGGGCCCCCCTTCCCTGCACCCTATTTTCCAGTTATGGGTGTGGTGTGGTAACATCGCCCAAACAAGACCGTTGGCATCCTCTGAACAGCTATGCAGGACCCCCTGTCCCCACCCCCTCGGGTGACTCCCCTGGGTGGCCAGCCCATCTAAGGGAACCTTCCTGCTTTGTCAGAGTAGTGTGCCCTTTTCTTGGACCTTGTCGTGTCTGCTAGATTCCTGCCTTCTGCTCACCTTTTCCAGAACACTGTGGGTAAGGAGGCAGAGATGAAGCAGAGACATGTTCTGGAGATGAGGCTGTGGGCAGGAGGAGTGAAGGCCAGCATATACGGGTTCCTTCCAGGGAGCCATCACCTAGGTGAGATGTCCTGTGACATCAGCTGCCTAGGCTCTGCTCTGTAGAGCAGCATCCCCTACCCCAGCAAGCAGGCTTCTCATATCCTTGCCAGTACCGACCTTGTAAATTTCTACTGTGGGTTTCTTCCAAGTGTTTATCAGAGGGGAGGC
Organism: Cricetulus griseus; assembly: GCF_003668045.3. Taxonomy (NCBI): domain Eukaryota; kingdom Metazoa; phylum Chordata; class Mammalia; order Rodentia; family Cricetidae; genus Cricetulus; species Cricetulus griseus. The sequence continues at coordinate 70,822,621 of NC_048597.1, read as the reverse complement.
TTCTGGGTGTGCACAGTGGGAAAGCAAGTGGCCCATGATAAGCCAGCGCTACCAACTGATAGCAAACAGGCAGAGTGTAGGACCTCAGGGAAGGAAGGGTGGCCCAATAAGAAGGACAGGTGTCAGCAATGGAAGGTAAGAGCCTTTTCCAGGGTCAAGATATAGGATCTCCACTTCTGTCACCCAAAGGCAAGAGAGGAGACAGATTGGTTCTGCCTGCCTTGCTGATCTTCTCTAGGGCTGAGTGGCAACTTGCCTCCTGCCGCTTAATCTCCTTTCTTCTCTAGAATCACATCAAAGCCATCAAGTAATTTGTAACCGTTCAGGCCTTTTCAGAACTTGAGCCTGGGTTAGATTCTGTTGTGGGACTGCAACCAAGGGCCACCTCTGACCTTCAGCTGTGTGTTCCTGTAGTGGGGTGCAGGCCAGTGACTTTGAGGGGTGTGGGAACCCCAGGCTTTTCTTTGCAGCCTTGTCTACTTAGGGTGGATACAAACACAGGTGTGGCCATTTAAAACTATTGTTTTTACATTTGATTTATGTATTTATTTAGTGTGTTCACGGGTGTGGGTGCACACATGCTCCTGGCACACATATGGAGGCCAGAGGATGACTCTGAGACTCTTGGTTGTATGGCCCCTAGGCTTCTGTGTAGGAGCAGCTACATAGATATTCTGGTTGCTATAATGAAGAGTCACCTTTCCCACTGAAAGGTGTGTAGACTGAATGAAAATGGAGTTTTTGTTCTGTCTCAGGACACTGGGTGAAGTCTTAGGCTCTGAGACTCCCTTTGGGAGTTAGGGAGATTTTCTGCAAAGATGGCCGCACACCCTGACAGCCAGCCTCACCACATGCTGGTTTCTGATTTGCGCAGACAGTGTGGTCACCCTGACTGCCCCAGGATATGGTTCCCATCTTAATAAGCTTTGTACCACACAGAACTATATGTAGCTGCTGGCCCGTCAGAGAGCAAGGTCAAGGACAGGTTCCAGCAGCTTCTTATCTTCTGTTCCCCCTCAGCAGGGCAGCAGCAGCAGCAGCAGCAGCAGAGCTTCGATCTCTTGGTGATTGGTGGGGGATCCGGTGGCCTTGCTTGTGCCAAGGAAGGTATGTATTTTGTATTTTGTGTCCCTTCTGGTGTGTAGGGGCCTTGAAGCTTTCAGTTCTCCTAGGTGAAGGTGGCCTTGTGGGGATAGGCCATATACCCAGAAGCAGATGCCATGCAACAGACATTTCCTGTAATCTGGAATCCACATAGATCCTGAATCTGGTCTCTTCTGAGAATGGCATAGTCCCATCCCTATTTGTCTTAAATTTATTTTTGTTACTTTTAAATTACATTGGTATGTCTCTATGTAGGGGTATGTGATTGTGAGTGCAGGTTCTTGCAGAGTCCAGAAGAGGGCACCAGATCCCCTGGAGCTGGAGTTACAAGTCGTGAGCCAGGGGACATGAGTGCTGGGAATTGAACTCAGGTCCTCTGCAAGAGCAGTGTGCTCTCTTAACTACTGAGCCATCTCTCTAGCTCCATATTTTGTTTTTGTTTCTGAGATGGAGTCTCACTTTAATGACATAGACTTGACAGACAATTGACCAATACATATTTAAAGTGGATAACTTGAGGCTGGGCCTGGTCATGAATGTCTGTCATTCTGGCCATTCAGGAGGTTGAGGCAGGAGGATCACTTGAGTCTAAGAGCTTGAGATCACCCTGGGTAACAGTGAGACTCTGTTTCAAAGTAAATAAGTAAATCAATAAAAATCAAGTGTTCAGTCTGGCAGGTGGGTGTATCTGTGAGACCTGTACTGTGGTGAGGATGGTGACTGTCCCTGATGCCTCTCATCAGTCTGTGGGCTGTGGTTCTGGATGCCAGCAGTGTAAGACCAAGTGTCAGCAGGACTGGCTCCTTCTGGCTTCCTTCCTTGGCTGACAGGTGGAGTGACTCCCCTGTATCTGTGCCCTAATCTCTCCTTACAGAACCAGTGAGTTAGATAAGGGACCACCTGTGGCCCAGGTTAACTTATCTACAAATGTAGTCATCGCCCTTGGCTCTAAGGTTAAGACTCTAGCATGGATTTGGGTGTGTGTGGGCGGAGACAAAGCTCAGGCTATTACAATGTCCAGCTTCCACACACCATGGTAATGCCTTCCAACCTTTCCTCTCTACATCTGGAGGCAGTCACTGGCCTGCTTTTTTCCTCTGTAGGTTGCTTGTCATTTGCTAAGGTGTGTGCAAATGGAAGCCACTCTGTGCACTTGACTACTCTGTGTCACTAGTTTTTACTATTTGTTGTTACTGTTTTTAATTGTGTGTGTCTGGATGTGGGCATGTGTACACATGTGCAGGAGCCTTCAGTGGCCAGAGATGTCCAATTTCTCTGGGACTGGAGTTGAAGCTTGTAAGTTCCCTGACATGACTGCTGGGAATTGGACTTGAGTCCTTCAGAGGAACAGTATGTCCTTTAATCATTGAGCCATGTCTCCAGGCTCCAGTCTTATCCATTCACCAAGTGTATGTAGTTTGTTCTTATTTATTACATTATGACAGTACATGATAGATCGTATCTTGTTTGTCTGTTCACCAGCATGTGGGCATTTGTTCTTTTTTTAACTGTGTATGACTGTTTTGCCTGGGTATATATGTGTGCATTGTGTGTCTGGTGTCTGTGCCCACAGAAGTCAGAAGACAGTGTTGGATCCCCTATAACTGGAGTTAGATATTTGTGAGCTGCTGTGTGAGTGCTGGGACCAAACCCTGCTCCTCTGTAAGAGCAGCCAGTGCTCTCTGCTGCTGAGCAATCTCTCTGATCCCTGGTGTACATGTGTGTGTGTCTTCACCTCCAAATATAGTCACATTCCTTGGTACTGAGGGTTATGACTGACGTACGTATTTTAGCAGGGAGGATACAGTTCAGCTCATTACTATTCCTGGCTTCTTTTCCCTTTGTTTTGTTTTGTGTGAGACAGGTTCCAGTGTGGCCCTGGATGGCCCGGAACTTGCTATGTAGCTGAGCCTGGTCTTGAACTCCTGATCTTTTTGCCTCAACTTCCCAAGTGCACTTGCTGCTATTGCAGATGATCTGGTTTTGGTTCCCAGCACCTATGTTAGGCAGCTCACAACTGCCTGTGACTCCAGTTACAAGGGACCCAATATCTTCTGGTCTCCATGGGCACCTACATGCATGTGGTGCCCCACCCCCCCACACTAAATTAATTACACTTTTTGCCAGTTGTGGTGGTGTATTCCTTTAATTCCAGCACCCAGGAAGCAGAGGCAGTTGAATCTCTGTGAATTAGAGACCATCCTAGTCTATATAGTGAGTTCAGGGTCGCTAGAGCTACATAATAGAGAGACCTTGTCTCAGAAAATCAAACAAATAAGTAAAAATAAAAATAAGAGGTTTTTTGAGACAGAGTCCCATTATGTAGCCCAGGCTAACTTCGGATTCTGAATCCTTCTTCTGCCTATGCCCCGAAGTTCTACGGGTACAGGTGCACCTCATTGCTTACCTTACAGTATTTGGTGTTTCCTGTTGCTCTGTCAGAACATTCTAACCAAAAGCCACTTGGGGAGGACAGGGTTTATTTGACTTGTGCTTCCATGTCACAGTCCATCACTGAGGGCAGTAGGGCAGGAACTCAGGGAGGAGCCTGGAGGCAGGCACTAGGCCACTGAGGAATACTGCTTACTGGCCGGCTCCCCCTGGTTTGTTCAGCTACATTTCTTATACACAAGACCATGGCTAAGGGTGGTACTGCCCACAGTGGGCTGGATCCTTCTACATCAACAACTAATCAAGAAAATACCCTCACAGGCTTGCCTATAGGCCAGTCTGATAGAGGCATTTCCTCAAATGAAATTCCCTCTTCCCAGATGACCCTAGCTTCTATAAAGCTGACAAAAACTAGCCAGCATAATTGGCCCCTTGTTATTCTGACACACAAAGATATTAAACCGTAAATTTCCTGTTATCGCCAAGGTCTCATATTCATATCACAATATAAAAATTAATACATTTTTAAAAGCTCCACAGTCTTATGTCAATACTTTAAAAGTCCAATATCTCTTTAAAAGTCCAAAATCTCTCAGCTGTGGGATCCTGTAAAATAAAATAAAAAAATTACATACTTATTATTCCAAGAGGGAAGAACCTGGGCACAGTTACAATTAGATCAAAGCAAAATCAGCATGCAGCAGCGTACATCAAATTCCATAGTTCTTTGTTCAAGGTCTGGGGCTCATGCATGATCTCTCCACTCAGGAGGGCTTAAGCAGCTCTGCCCTCCATAGCACACATAGGATCCTCCTCTCCAGCCCCACCTTCCACAGCACACATAGGTTTTGTAGGGTCAGGCCAGCTCCACTCCACACCTGCTGTTGTCCTTGGAAGTCATCCCATGGTCCTGACATCTCCAGTATGCTAAGGTATTTACTACAACCGAGGCTGCACTAATGGCCTCCAGGTATCTCTTAAGAGACTCTGACTCTGCCACATGGTGCCAAGCTTCAACTTATCTCCATGACTCCTTCAGTCCTATGGCTTGCATGTCCCCCCCCCCAAACCAGCACTGTGTGGCATGCTCTTATACATTACCAAGTTTAGCTGCTAGCTTGAGATACAGTCTTGGCTCCTTTGGACCACAGCTTCTGAATGTTGAGCCATACGAAACACCTCCTGAAAGATTTTTGCTGGTCAGTGATGTTGGTCTCTTCTTACCTGATTTCTCATCTCCAGCTAACCAGCATATAATGTCCTAGTAAGGCAAAGATTTCATTTCAGAAGTGCTGGATTCTTCATCCCCAACTGACCAGAAACCATAGTCTTAATTCAAATATATCACATGAACATTGCTGATTGTCTTTGAGGGACTCTCAAACTTCCTTCTGAAACATCATAAGCCAGGCCTTCATTTTCTGCATTTCTCCTCACACTCTTATCTTCCAAGCTTCCACAGAACAGCCATTTAAGTTTTCATTTAACACTCAATGGCCTTCCAGCCTGAAGTTTCAAACATTTCTACAATCCCCGCCAAAACAACATGGTCAGATCTTTACATCAATCTCTTACAGTCCTGATACTGGTTTCTGTTTCAATTGAGTATTGCTATGATAAAGCATTCTGGTCAAAAGGAACTTGGGAAAGCTGGGTGGTGGTAGTGCACACCTTAAATTCCAGCACTCAGGAGACAGAGGCAGGCAGATCTCTGTGAGTTCCAGATCAGCCTGGTCTACAAGAGCTAGTTCCAGGACAGCCCCCAAAGCCACAGAGAAACCCTGTCTCGAAAAACAAAACAAAAAACCAAACAACCTCCACCCCCAAAAAAAGGAGCTTAGGGAGCAAGCTTACACTGAACATCCAAGCCTGCAGTAGGTGGGAGTGGGAACTCTGGGAGTAGGCACCCCTCCTAGCACTGCCTCAGCAGGTGTTGTGAAGGCTGGAGTCTGCAGAAGCTGAGGGCTCCTGCCTGCAGGTAGCAGGCTGCATGGGTACCGGGAAGGGCTGGTGCATGGACAAGGGGAGGGGGCAGCATGCCCACTTGGCCCTGTGCTCAGTGGTTGGCCTGAACCCCCTGCCTCCCCCTGGGCCTCGTGGGCGCCTGGGAAGCTCCATGCCAGTTTCCTGCTCAGCTCACCTGCAGATGTCTTTGTCATTTCAGCTGCTCAGCTGGGAAAGAAGGTGGCAGTGGCTGACTATGTGGAACCTTCTCCCCGAGGTAGGCAACCTGGACAGAGCCATACAATCTAGGGAAAGGGGTATGGAGTAGGAACACAGCTCACACTCAGCTTACACTGAGCGAATTATTCCCTTCTGCCCCAGTCTCTCTACAGTGTCCTGTTCAACATACAAACATTTCTATAAAATTATTATTTTAAAAATGACTGATGGGGTGCTGTTGGAGAGATGGCTCAGTGGTCAAAAGCACTGCTGCCCTTCCAGAAGACTGAGGTTCGATTCCTATCATCCACCTGGTGATGCTCTAACTCCAGTCCCAGGGGATCTGACACCCTCTTCTGGTGTCTGTGAGTACTGCACCCATGTGGTTCACACACATACATGTGTGCAAAACACGCATATTCACAACATTATAAATGTTCAAAAAAATTTTTAAAGTGACTTGAGTATAGACATAGGGAACAAATCCACGTGTGAAGGCTCCCCTGGGCCAAGTTCAGGTCATAAAATAGTAACCCCCTAAAGGCATTCTGAGCCTGTGGAGTGGGAAGCCTCTTGCATTCTCCCACATTCCTATCAGGGCCTGGCTGATTTGGTGACAGAACCCTTCCCTGGTATGTGCAAAGACTTGGGTTTTGTCCCCTGCAACACACATACATACACATACATGCTTTTTCTGATATTCCAGGTACCAGGTGGGGCCTTGGTGGCACCTGTGTCAATGTGGGTTGCATACCCAAGAAGCTGATGCATCAGGCTGCACTGCTGGGGGGCATGATCAAAGATGCTCACCACTATGGCTGGGAGGTGACCCTGCCCATCCAGCACAGCTGGTGAGGAGCCCTGCGTGTGGGGTCCCCTGTCTACCACTTATCTGGGGGGAGCAGCTCTAGTTGTGGCTCAGCTGGGGGCAGCTGAAATAGCTGGCATTCTCCAGACACTTCTGGTGCCACTGGAGGAAGAACATGCTAAATTCTCACCACCTAGCTCCCAAATAAATCACACATGTGGGGGCTTATTATTACTAATAAACACCTACCTTGTCGTGTTTCTAGCCAGCTTTTCTTAAATTATCCCATCTACCTTTTGCCTCTGGGCTTTTTCCTTTTCTACTTCTGTATATCTTACTTTCACTTGTACTCTGTGGGTGTCTGGGTGGCTGGCCCCTAACATCTTCTTTTTCTTGTTCCTCCTCCCCTCTCCCACATTTCTCCTTCTATTTATCCTCTCTGCCTGCCAGCCCGGCCTATCCTTGCTCCTGCCTCGCTATTGGCCGTTCAGTTCTTTACTAAACCACCAGGTGTTTTAGACAGGCAAAGAATCACAGCTTCACAGAGTTAAACAAATGCAGCGTAAACAAAAGTAACACACCTTAAAGTAACATTCCCCAATGAGAGAGCCCAGCATTCTGCAGCCCCAAACTCTGGTCAGAAACAGGGTAGCCCTGGAGGGTGAGTGTCAGACTTCAGCGCTTTAAACACATCTGCAAACTGGGAATGGTGGTGTACACCTGTAGTCCACACTTGTAGTCGGGGACTCAGAAGGTTGAGACAGGAGGATCTTAAGTTCAAGGCCAGCCTGAGCTACTTAGCAAAATCCTGGCCAACTCCAAAAATAAAAGAAAGTTAAATAACCACACCTCTGTTTCCCAATATTCCTGAGTCTCCTTTCGCTGCCTGGATGAACTCTGTAGCCAACTCTGCTGCTGTGGATTTCATGGGTTTTTATGTGTGTTAACAGGAAGAAAATGGCAGAAGCCGTGCAAAACCATGTGAAGTCCTTGAATTGGGGTCACCGTGTCCAACTTCAGGACAGGTACTGAAACTGTCAGGACTCAGTGGCCATGTGATGTGGCCCTGGGAGGACCACCCTCCTGGCCTTGCAGTTTGTACCTGTGAAAATGTTTACTGTGTAGCACAACCACCGGCAGCGATAACAGAGTTCTCTGCCTCAGTGGGGAAGAAACTGGTCAGTGCTGTGGGAAGAGGGGGTGCCCCAGAGACCTTGAACTGAGGAAATGACAGCACTGAAAGGATATGCTAGCTGAATGACTGGAGCTGGGGGGAGAGTGAAACAGGCAGCAGAAGCCTCGGACTGAGCCTGTGGATGTGACTGGACTGATAAGCAGTGAGGAGCTGGCCCTGTACAGGATGCATCCATTAGGTAGGCCACTGTGGCCCTCCACAGTTGGGAGGACAGAGCCTGGTGAGCCCTCAGGCAAGCAGCAAAGATCATGAGGGGCAGGAGGGTGTTTCCACTTCTTTTTTGTTGTTGTTTTGTTTTTGTTTTTATTTGTTTGTTTTTTGAGACAGGTTTTCTCTGTGTAGCTTTGGAGCCTGTCCTGGAACTCACTCTGTAGACTAGGCTGGCCTCGAAATTACAGAGATCCACCTGCTTCTGCCTCCTGAGTGCTGGTACTAAAAGTGTGCGCCACCACTGCCTGGCGAGTTTGTGTGTGTGTGTGTGTGTGTGTGTGTGTGTGTGTGTGTGTGTGTGTGTGTGTGTGTGTCTGTCTGTCTGTCTGTCTGTCTGCCTGTCTGCCTGTCTGCCTGTCTGTCTGTCCGTCTGTGTCTCTGTGTGTTTTCTTGCATGTATATCTGTGTGCTTGTTGCCTACAGAGGTCAGAAGAGGGTGTTTGGTCTCTGTTGTAAGACTCCATATGGGTACTGGACCTCAAACCCCCTCCTCTGGAAGAGCAGCCAGTGCTCCTAACCACTGAGCCATCTCTCCAGCACTGCATGGTTATAATGTGTCTGTTGTAAGACTGTTTGTTTCTTGATTGTCAGGGTGAGTGAAAGACAGCCTAGAGAGGCGAGGGAGAGGCACCTGGACACTGATAGTTACTTCCTCTGTGGTGCCTTTCACACAGGAGGATGGGTCATACCTGCCACACCATGCCACACCCTCACTGTGCCTGCTTTCTTGGCATCTTGGAACTTCTAAGTACTGAGGTGACACACATGTAGATGCTTTAGTTTCCCATGGAGCCTCCTTCTGGGAGGCCTGGTTCCCTTCCCTGCCAGTCACAATTTGGGGCTCTCAGGATGGTGTCCATCATAGCTCTGTCCCTGTCTTGACATCTGTGGTCACCTTGTCTCCGGGAATTCAGAGTCACAGGCAAGGGACTCTTGCTTTTCAGTGTAGTTTTCCACTCACACTTGTTCCAGTGGGACCACAGGCAGCTGGCTCTGGGCCAGAGCTCCTGTTTCCCTCTCTCTCTCTCTTTCCTTTTATTAAAAAAACCTTCACATGTGTTTATTTGTTGTTTGTGTGCATGGTGCCCAGCTCCAGAGTCTGCCTCCTAGCAGCCGGCGTGCACTGTCTGTTTAAGCAGCCTGGAGGCCAAGTCTGCGGAGGAAATGCTTAAAGAGCCTTAATTTTAGAGACAGGTGGTGGTGCACACCTGTAATCCTGGTATCGTGGAGGTGGGGGCAGGCGTATTGGGAGTTCAAAGTCATCCTTGGCTACATAATGCATGTGCTGGCTGGTTTTATGTCAACTTGACACAAACTAGAGTCATCTGAGAGGAGGGAGCCTCCAATGAGAAAATATCTCCATAAGATTGGGCTGTAGGCAACCCTGTAGGACATTTTTTTAAATTACTGATTGATGGGTGAGGGCCCAGGCCTTTGTGAGTGGTACCTGAGAGCTGGTGACCCAGGGGTCTATAAGGAAGCAGTCTGAAGGGCAGGATGCCGTAGCATCTTTCATCTCAGCACTTGGGAGGCAGAGGCAGGTGTGTCTATGAGTTCGAGGTCAGCCTTGTCTACGTGGTGATTTGCAGGACAGCGAGAGGCACATAGAGAAACCCTATCTCAAAAAACAAAAAAAAAAGAGAGCAAGCTGAGCAAGCTGGTAGTCAGCACCTGTCCATGGATAGTGCTGTCAGCTGCTGCCTCGCTGTCTGGATCCATGCCCTGACTTCCTTCAGTGAGGAACAGTGATGTGAAGTGTAAGCAACAGAAACCCTTTCCTTCACAAGTTGCATTTGGTCATGTGTTTTTACAGCAATAGAAACCCTAACTAAGCCCGGCAGTGGTGGCGCACCCCTTTAGTCCCAGCACTTGGGAGGCAGAGGCAGACAGATCTCTGTGAGTTAAAAGAAAGAAAGAAAGAAAGAAAGAAAGAAAGAAAGAAAGAAAGAAAGAAAGAAAGGAAGAAAGAAAGACTAAGATAGTGGGTTTGAGGCTAGCCTAGAATACGCGATACCCTGTCTCACAAAAATGAAATAAAAAGACAATAAAATATTATTTTTATATTTCAGGAAAGTCAAGTACTTTAACATCAAAGCCAGCTTTGTCAATGAACACATGGTTCAAGGTGTTGATAAAGGTGGGAAGGTGGTAAGTGTCCATTGGCCTGTCTCTCATGGCTCCTCTGGTGCCTGATCCCAGCTTTGTTTGGCCTGGGTGGTGTTCTGGTGTTAACAGCTGCCTTTGAGGTCACACTTCTTCAGAGCTAGTGTATGGGTCACAGCTGAGTAGAGTGAGTGGCCAAGCCTGAGATCCCAGCACTAGGGAGGCAGAAATAGGATCTTGAGTCCTAGACTGCCTAGTGGTGTGTCTCCCCAATACAGACACACATTCCTGAGCAGACAGACACACTCACACACACACACACATTCCTGGATACACAGACACATGCACACATAGACACAGACACATGCACACATAGACACAGACACATGCACACATAGACACAGACACATGCATACATAGACACAGACACATGCTCACATAGACACAGACACATGCTAACATATATACAGACACATGCTCACATAGACACAGACACATGCTAACATATATACAGACACATGCATACATAGACACAGACACATGCTCACAGATACAGACACATGCACACGTAGACACAGACACATGCATACATAGACACAGACACATGCACATATAGACACAGACACATGCTCACATAGACACAGACACATGCTCACATATATACAGACACATGCACACATAGACACAGACACATGCATACATAGACACAGACACGTGCACATATAGACATAGACACAGACACATGCTCACATATATACAGACACATGCACACATAGACACCAAGCACACATAGACACAGACACATGCACACATAGACGCAGACACATGCTCACATAGTCCCAGACACATGCTCACATAGACACAGACACATGCACACATAGACACAGACACACGCTCACATAGACACAGACACATGCTCACATAGACACAGACACATGCAAATATATACATAGACACATGCTCACATAGACACAGACACATGCTCACATAGACACAGACACATGCACACATATATACAGACACATGCATACACACAGACACATACACACACACATTCCTGCATACACAGACACATGCACACATATACACAGACGCATGCATACACACAGACACATACACACACACATTCCTGCATACACAGACACATGCACACAGACACATGGGCGCACACACAGACACAGACACATACATAGAAACATGCACACACAGAAACACACACACACACACACACACACACACACAGTTCAAACAGAGTAGGGATGTAGTGCAGTGGCAAAGGCTTGCCTAGTGTGAGTTAGATCAGTTTGCAGCTTCACAGTCCCCGTGTTAAGCAGCTCAAATGCAGTGGCTGGCTGTCCTGCAGCGTGGGTGATGGCAAGGGTGGTAGTCGCTCCCTTCCTGCAGTGTCTGTAGGGCTCTGAGGAGGCATAGTGTTTGCAAAGGCCTTGTACACTGTGAAGTGCTTGGAGCTAGAACACTTCACTGCCCCTCCTGCCTGGCCCTCCTGTTCGGTGGACATTGTGAAACCCCTGCTCTGAGACTTAAGAGATATGGGCAAAGCATCCACACTGCACAGTAGGGGGACACAGGAACCACTGTCCCAGCCACCCACAGGTTTGAGCCTGCTGGCAGCTGACCATGCGCTGTTTGACCCACGGTTCTCTGTTTATCCTCAGACTCTGCTTTCGGCTGACCACATAGTCATCGCTACAGGAGGGCGGCCGCGGTACCCCACACAAGTGAGTGGCTTGCTCACTTGTACCCCACACATGTGTGGCCCTTGCCTGGGTCCTCTACTCTCACTCCTCTGTGAATTGCCTTTCCCATTTCCAGGCCTCCCAGAATCTACTCTGCTGAAATGGATCTTGAGACCTGCCATATAGCAATGCCTCCACACTGCAGGCTCCTGGGGCCTGTGTCCCTTCACCCCAGTGTCCCCCCTCTTCTCTCCCATAGTGTTTAGCTCTGTTGTCCAGGCTCCAGACGCCTGGGTTCCAGTGACCCTCCACCTCACCTCCTGAGTGACTGTGACTCAATTGTGTGACATCACACCTGGCCCTGTGTCCTTCTTCCAAGCCCCCATTGTCAGTCTCTTTTCTCTTTAACTTCAAAATGCTGGGGCCTCCAGGACTTCAGTCTTATTCTTCAGCTTCCTTTTCCCAGACTTTAAAAGTTTGAAATAGAATACATTTACCAAAATTCTCTCTGTGAGGCACGATGGATTTTAGTAGAGTTACTCTCTCCTGCTCCCTTCCATTTCTAGATCCTTTTCTAAGTTCCCAGATGATGCTTTGCTGGGGCTCCGCTGGTTTCTAGACTCCAGGAGCCTTGTAGAAATGATCTGATCTGTGTGCTTTTGATGGCTCATTTTGCCAGAATAATGTGCTCAGTGTTCACTCGTAGACAGATTAGATTCTCCCTTTTTAAGGCAGAATAATATTCCATTTTGTCCAAAGACCACCTTTTGTTTATCTGCCTTCCATTAGTGAATACCATAGTTGCTTCCTCCTTTTAGCTGTTATGAACCATGATGTGCCATGAGTACTCCTGTAAAAGGTTTTTATGGAGTTTGTTTTCACTTCTCTTGGGTATTTATTAAGACTGGGAGTTAGAGTTGGGTGTGGTGGCCTTTAATCCCAGCACTCCAGAGGCAGAGGTAGAGGCAGTCAGATTTCTGTAGGTTTGAGGCCAGCCTGGTCTACAGAGTGAGTTCCAGGACAGCTAGGGCTATGGCACACAGAGAAACCCTGTCTCAAGCAACCAGACCAAACCAAAAGCAATGGAAGTCAGATCACATGATCATTCAACTTACCCTTTTGTGAGACCACTAGCTTGTTTCCCAGAGACTGTACCATATCTGCTCCCTGCAGTTGTATCTGGAAGGCAGTTTTTATCACCTCACATAGCTCAGATCTTTTGGTGAAAGCAGAATATTCCAAGGAATATATGTGGTAACTCCCACTGGGATTTTTTCATTGCTGGGCACTTCTTGGAATTGGTTTTGTGGAGCATTTACTTTTTGTCATGTGTGGCCACTGGAGTCTACTTAATTAGCTTAGTATCACCTAAAAACTGCAGAGGTTTCCTTTAAAACCAGGACCCATGAGATCTCTGCATGCCTGTGGGAGTCTTCAGTCTACTCTGCACTCTGCATGCCTGTGAGAGTCTTCAGTCTATACCGCACTCTGCATGCCTGTGGGAGTCTTCAGTCTACTCTGCACTCTGCATGCCTGTGGGAGTCTTCAGTCTATACTGTACTCTGCATGCCTGTGGGAGTCTTCAGTCTATACTGCACTCTGCATGCCTGTGGGAGTCTTTAGTCTATACTGTACTCTACATGCCTGTGTCTTGGATCTTCATCAATGTGAAAATGATGGAGCTGCCACTCCTGTCTTCCTGGGTAGGGTGCATGCTTGGGGGAGTGTGCGTGGAGTCACCTTCCATCCCCACATGAATTCTCTCTTCCTCCATAGATCAAAGGAGCCATGGAATATGGAGTCACAAGTGATGATATCTTCTGGCTGAAGGAGTCCCCTGGGAAAACGTAAGGCCTGGGGTGTGTTGTGCTGCTGTATCTGCTTTCTGCTCCCACTGGAGCCATGGGATCATTCTCTGAAAGAAGGAGAGGCAGTCTTTGGAGAACCCTTTGCAGGGCTCCTGGTGCCCCATGTCTTGAAGGTGACACATGAGTGTTACAGAGAGCGAGTCAGCTGTTGTACAGGGCAGTGATGGTCAGTAGCATTCCCCTGAACTCATGGTGCAGCAGACCCCTGGGGGGGGGTCTCTCTTGATCATATCTCCTGTCTGCTTTGTGCACTGAGCATGCTTCAAGCTATGGCCAGGTGTGAAGGTGAGAAAAGCAGCGTGTGCAAGGCACCTGTGCAAATGCACTAGCCTGCCCAGAGCTGATCGAGATACTGGATGCAGTGTGATGCAGGCTTCCTGCTTGCAGGGACAAGAGTGGCCACAAGAGGGTGACAGAGGCATGGATGATAATTCTTCATTGCCTTATGCCTTCTCTAGAAATACTAATAGAAAAAAGTACCCCAGTGGTGGGCAGGCACGTGTGTGTTGTGTGTGTGTGTGTGTGTGTGTGTGTGTGTGTGTGTGTGTGTGTACACGCACACACACGCATGCACACATGTATGCATGTAAATATGTGCATATATGCAGGTGTATATTGTGTGCATGTTGGCGCCATAGGTATGAGGATGTGGCATGTATATATGCACTGGACTTATTTCAGTGAGTGCAAATTTTATCCCTAAACTCCTGGTGTTTGGGATTGAACCTAGGGCTTTACTCATGCCTGGCAAGCACTGTACCTTTGAAGCTATATTCCCAGCTCCAAGCTCGTTTTTGTTGTTGTTGTTGTTTTGAGACAGGGTCTCTGTGTAGCCTTGGCTGTCCTGGAACTCACTCTACAGACCAGGCTAGCCTCAAACTCACAGAGATCCACCTGCCTCTGACTCCCGAGTGCTGAGATTAAAGGTGTACACCACCACTGCCTGGCTGTCAAGATCCTTTAAATAAATAAATACAATAATTATTATTATACATAGATGTGTTTGTGATGTGTATGCATATGTGTGTATATGTGTGTGCTCATGTACGCGTGTGATTGCCACAGTGCACATGTGGAGATCAGAGGGTGGCTTGGGATGTGGTTGTCTCCATCCACTTTTATTTGGATTCTTCATATTGAATGCTGGTCTCTAGGTTTGCAGAGCAAGTGTTTTTACCCACTGAGCCATTTCATCAGGTCCACATTGTTTGTTTTGTTGTTTGGTGTGTGGTTGCACACATGCCAGAATGTGCATGTAGAGGTCAGGGGACAGTTTACAGGAGTTGATTTTCTTCTTCTACCCTGTGGATTCCAGAGGTCAAGATCAAGTTGTTAAGCTTGGTTGTTAGCACCTATCTTGACCTGCTGATCCAGCTTGCTGGCCCAGCTTCTTTCTTTTGAGACAGGGGCTCGTATTCTTAGTCTGGCTTTGAACTTATAATGTAGGTAAGGATGATCTTGAACTTCTGATCCTTCAGTCTATACAAAGTGGGTGGAAATACAGGCATGTTCCACCATGCCTGGCTTCTTCTTCCTTAAACAAGCAAACAAACAAGCAAAAAATCCAACTTTTTATCGCTCTATTTGTATGTGTATGGGCACGCACACGTGTGTGCGTGCATGTACAAGTCATCAGGCTCAGCAGCATGTGCTGATCATGGGGTTGTCCATCTGACCCTTCCTCCTTTTCTTTCTTTCTTTTTAATATATTAGCATGCATATCAGACACATCCTTCATTTTTATTGTTCATTTTTTGACAGGGTTTTTAAAATTTTTTTATTTATTTTTATCTTGTGTGCATTGTTGTTTTTGCCTTGTATGTATGTATGTGTGAGGTCCAATCTTGGACTTAGACAGTTGTGAGCTGCCATGTGGGTGCTGGGAATTGAACCCGGATTCTCAGGAAGAACAGTCAGTGCTCTCAACCCCTGAGCCATCTCTCCAGCCCCCCTTCCTCCTTTTCTACAGCTGATCATAATGCATCAACATTTCACGTTTTCTTTGTCTGCTGGTCCATGGATGAACAGTGTGAATTGCATTGCTGTGAAGACGGTGCGTGGATGTCGCAGTCCTGCCTTCCACTCTCTTGAGCTTGTACACGGTGTTGGAATTGATGGGTTATTGTGCTATCTATTGGACCACATTCAGTAGCTCAATGCTTTGTTCAGCTGCTGGTGTTCTCAGCCGTGGTGTTCTCAGTAGTGATGGTTTTCCCACTAATGATGGTGTTCCCAGTGGTGATGTTGCCAATGGTGGTGTTGGACGACAGGTGAAACGTTTAATTATTCTTTATCAATAAAAAACTGGGAGTCAGATACTAAGGTAAGAACCTGGATGTCAAAGAAGCTGCAGAGAAGCCACCAGTGACCTCCTACTTCTTCCCTTCCCCCATGTAAAAGGGCTGAGATCCTCTCTAAGCCTTGCCTTACTACTTCCCCAGCCCTCCAGAGCCTCTATGGTTAATTTTGGTCAGCAAGTTTCTAGCTCTGCTCTTTGATTCAAAACAAACTTTATTGTCAGAATGCAATCAAAATATCAAGACAGGTGTTCCCACTATTGGTGTTCCCACTGGCTATGGTGTTCTCAGTGGTGACGGTGTTCCCAGTGGTGACGGTGTTTCCACTGGTGACAGTGTTCCCAAGGGTGACAGTGTTCCCAGTGGTAATGGTGTTCTCTCTGGTGACAGTGTTCCCACTGGTGGTGTTCCTACTAGAGTTGTTCGCACTGACGGTGTTCCCACTGGTGATGGTGTTCCCATTGGTTGTACACCAGGGTCCAGTGCTGCTGCACCTGCACATGTGACCAGCAGTGATCTTAGTTTATATACACCTATAAGGAAACCTTTTCCTAGAAGCAGAAAAACTGGGTCCAAGGGCCAGCACCCTTTGCTGACAGGCTAGCTGCACCCTGTCCCTTGTGCACTGCTGCCTGCTTCCTCCTTATCCCCCAGACATGAGCATTGTCAGCTTTTTTTGTAAGACACAGAATGGAATGGCTGTCTTCTCATTCCCATGTGTGACTACAATTGTTGCTGTCTGAAGCCCCCCTGCCCCCCAACGCTGAGTTCATACTGATTCATGATGTCTCCTGCTAGATTACCAAACTGTGATTTGCCTTTTGTCTCTTTTTGTTGTTATTATTTTAAAAATTAGGGGCTGGGGAGATGGCTCAGCAGTTAGAGCACTGGCTGCTCTTCCAGTGGACCTGGGTTTGGTTTACACTACCCACATAGAAGCTCACACCTGTCTGTAACTTCAGTTCCAGGGTTTGTGATACCTTCACACAGCCATACATCAGTCAAAACATAAATGACATGAAATAAGAATAAATTATAAAAAATATTTATTTTATGTATATGAGTGTTTTGTCTGCATGTATGTATGTATAGCACATACATACCTGGTACCCATAGAAGTTAGAAGAGGGCATCAGATCTCCTGGAACTGGAGTTATGGGTAATTATTAGACACCCTGTGGGTACTAGAGGTCAAACCTGAGTCCTCCACAAGAGCAACAAGTGCTTTAAACCACTAAGCCATCACTCCAGCCCCTGCCTTTTGTCTTTTGCCTTTTTTGAATATTTATGCATTTATTTAGTTTTCTTTTAGGCAGTCTCACCATGTAGTCCAGCTGGTCAGGAACTCACTATGCAGCCCAGGATGACCTCAAACTTGTGATTCTCCTGCCTCAGCTTGCCAAGTGTATAGTACCACTACCCCTATCTCTCAAATTCTTATTCTTATTTTTTTTTTTCCTTTTGCAGTGCTAGAGCTCAAACCCAGGCCCTTACATATCCTAGCCAAATGCTCTACCACTGGTCAGCATTCCCACCCAAGGTTTTAATTTTTATGTCAGAGAAATGATCATTTTCTTTTATGTTGTAATTATTCCTAGATGTGAAGAGTCTGGACTTCCCAGGGCTTTGCACCCAGAGCCCTGTGCTGCTGAGCTCTGCCCTTTGTCTGCTCCTCCAGCTTTGACTGTCTGCTAGATTGAACACAGTCTGATTCCATGGATCATCTTTTCATGTATTTACAGCCTCCTTTGAAATTCAGAGTGTCTGTGTGTGGATCACCCTTGCGGACCGTGGCCTTGTATCTGGCTGGGTCCCCCACCCCTCATCTCTTCCTTATCTTCCAGCTGGTTCAAATATCAGAGATGGCCCTGTGTTGCATACCATAAAGATTCTTCGTAACTTATAGATGTACAAATGGTTTCTTTCCCTTTTAGATGTAACCTAAATCTCTCTTTGCTCTTAATGGCTTTTAGATTTATTACATGTTCAGAAGGGCCTGCCCCACCCCCAGCTTGGTTTTTGGTTTGCTTTGGTTCTTAGTCACCTTTGACTGGATGTTCTTTTATGTCTTAGGCCTGGTTGTCCTTGTCTGTGGAGGTGGGCTGCTGCGGTGCCTGCTGGCTGACCGTGGCCCCTGCTGCCTGTCTGCAAGCAGTGCTGCTGCTGGGCATTGCCACTAAGTCTGTGTCACTCCCTCTGTTTCCTTCACCCTGACTTCTTTGTGTGGCTCTTACTCTCCTGTCTTCGCATAATGCTCTTTGTGATGGACCCAACATGAACAGCACTGGAGCCACAATGGCCCTGAAAGCCAGCCCTGCCGCGTCTCTAGTCTATCTGAAGCCCCTTTCTGGGCTCAAGCCATTGTTCTGGCCTATCTCTAAAGGCCATAATTTTCTGAGTTCTTGTCAGACCCGTTTCTGGGAAACTGACCCAGTGCTGTGCATGTAGTGCAGCCCATCAAGAAATCGTCCCCCCACCCCAACCCTGATAGCCCAGAAGTGGGACCTCTCCCCTGTGACTGTGCTGGAGGCAGCTGGCTCAGCTGAAAAGATACGGCCTTCAGATAGTTTAGCCAGGAACAAAACTACAGTATTTATTTTCTTCAGAAAAAAAACAGTTTTTTTTTTTTTTTTTTTTTAAGCTCCTTCGTGTAGATGGAATCTAGGTATGTTATTGTTTAAGAAAAAAAGTGTTTGTGGTGCATCAGTCACCCGTTTAGTTCTGAACATGATTTATGTGAGGAAATGGGTTTTTTTAAAAAAAATTAAGCTGGAGATATATCCCTGTACGATGCTTCTGTGAAAATGCGGCTTTGTCCAGGCTGTTAATGCAAGTTGTAACAGTGCAGCAGGGGAGGCAGTGTTTACATGTTACATTCCTCCGTGCAGTCAAAATAAGCCTGGAGGGTCTACAGTAGCATTTCTGTATTTTATCAGCTTGGGCTGGGGCAGAGGGGGAGGCCCTGCTCACACTTGGAGGGGCTGTTTCTGCTAGATTTATTTGCCTTATAAATATTCCCTGTGTTTATTTTAACTCGCCTTTAAAATGGAGCTGAAATTAATATGGATCCCAGGGCTGTCCCTATGGCCCCAGGGTGCCTCCCAGAGCCGGGTGACACTTTGACATGGCTCATCCAGGAGGCCAGGTCAGCAGTCAAGGGCGCATGGCACCTCTGGGCCTGGGCCTGTAGTGGGCACTGTCTGCTGACTGGTATTTGCTGAGGAAGGGCTGTATGGTCGTGGCCCCAGAACGTTGGTGGGATCAGCAGAATTTCAGAGCTTTCCTTCCTTCTGGGCACAGGCAGCAGCCAGGACTTATTTTCTAGTGCATATATGTGGGGTGTGGTGACTAACGCCTCTAGTCACCCATGAGGTAACTATAGCTGTCTGGGCTTCCAGGATTACCTCCCACTGTCTTTGCCCCTGGGCATGAAGTGAGGAGCCCCTTTCCTCCTTGGATGACATCTGGGTCTCAGAGAGCCCAGGGCTGGCCAGATGGCAAAGATGGGGCACTTATGTCTGGCCCTGTCTACAGGAGACATGGTTAAGTGACACCTTCACCCAGCAGCTGGGTGCTGGCCAGGCAAGGTCACACCTGTCAGCTGTTGTAGATGAAGCTCCTGGCTAGAACCCAGGGTGTTAGCAACTTCACAGAAAGAATGCATGAGCTTGCAGAGGTGGTCTCAGACTCCTTGTCCTGTCTTAGAGGGGCTGAGGTTGGGCAGTATGGGGCCCAGGATAGGACTGCAAGTTGGCACCTGCCCAGTCTTGGCCACCAAGCCACCAGTGTGTGCTGGGCTTGGTGGCCTTTCCCATTGCTCTTTGACTGCCAAAATCTAGAACAGGCTGGAGAAAGGAGGAGGGGGTAGAGAATATACAGGGCTCCTTTGGGCCATTGTGGACAGGTATCCACTGCCAGTGAGGAAGGCGAGGGTATGGGAGGTAGCTGGTCCCCTGTGGAGAAACTGTCCCACTAATAAAGCAAGGCCCTGTGAATGGAAGGATGTGGATGGTGAGAAAAGTGAGCTTGCTCCTTAACCCTGCTTTGGGGAAGTGGGACTTGGCATTGGGATTCAGGGGCCTGAACTGAGTGTGTAGGGACAGGGTGTGGCAAGAGCTGGCCCTGTCTCTAACCCTGCAGCTCAGACTGTCTTCCTGCACCCCATACCTCCAGAAAGACTCTGTGCCCCACAGACTCTCAAGCCTGACCTCCAGCTGACCTGGCCCAGCATTCTTGACCTCTCTTCTGTATTTCTAGATACCCAAACCATGAGACAGGGTCCCCTAGTCACTCTCTTCCACATCCCCTTGCCCCTAGCAGGCTAATCAGTGGGTGCTGTTGTTAGGGTCACTGTTTCTGATCCCTGAGCTGGCACACCCAGAATAGTGAGTGACAGCTGGCTCCGCAGCTTCTCCCACACTGGGCCTGAGCCCGGAACTGAGTTGCTGTTCCCAGCTAACAGTCACAACATGCTTGTTCTTGCTGCCCCTTCATACTGCTTCTGGTCCCGAAAAGGCTTACAGAGCTTGGAGGCCAACCTCTCCCTCTGCTGTTAGTCCCATTCAAACCTCCTGGCTACACAACACACTAGCCCTGGAAATGGTGGTGGTGGAGGCCAGTTTGTGACTGTCTACTCCCATGTGCCCATGCCTACCTGAGGCTTTCTATCTCTGGACACTATGAAGCTGAGAGTGTTTTGCGTTAGGAGACAGGGTCTCCTAGTGCAGGCTAGTCTGGAGCCTACTGTGTAATCCAAGCCAGCCTCAGTTTCATGACAACCCTACCTCATCTTCCTGAGTGCTATGACTACAAGTGTGGGTCAGCATGCCAGATTAGAGAATTTTTATAATGGACTGATTTAATGCCACCATCTGAGTTGGTCATGGAAGTAGCATTGGTTTGACTCTTACTAAGTTGGGAAGCTGCCCAAGGTACAGTGGCCATTTTTTTCCCATTCTAAGCACAAGAGTTAGAAAGTACATTTTAGAAGAACCACTTCAAGTCAGGGCCATATAATATTCTCATTTTCTGCCCAGCTTCTGTCTGTTTTGCGTGATAACTCTGATGGGGCGAAGGGAGAGCAGTTGTCAGCCTGGGACTTGATTCTCAGCTTTTCCGCTTGTTAGCCTGTGTGGGGTCAGGACCTTGGGTAGCTCCTATTATTTAGGGCTTGGCCCAGGGGCAGACCCCAGAGGGTTGGGTGCTGCTGGCAGGTCCAGGCAGATCTGGAGCCAGCTCCACTAGGATGGGGGATTTGTGGTGTCTCCTCTCTGGAGCTGCTTTCCTGGAGTGTCTGTGGCTCTACAGCTTTGACTGGCACTTCCTGGACTGGTAGTACTACCAAGGAGCCAGGAGCTCCTGTGAGACTGTCAGTGGTGTGGGTATGCCTCCTGGAGAGAGGATTAGGGTCCTGCCGGCTGAGAGGAAGACTGAACACTCTGTAAAGCCTAGCTTCACAGGTCTGTTTTAATGCCCTGGTTTCTGCTTCCTCTTCGCTTTCAATTCTGACAAGCAAGCCACCCTGTGATTAGACTAATCTCACGGTAGTTGTGCATCCGTGGAGAATGTTGGCACAGTAAAAGGCACAGAGATCACCCCCCCCAACACACACACACACACACACACACACACACACACACACACACTCGGGGACACAGGGGTGGGGGGATTGGGTTCAAGGCTACTAGGGTATAGGATGGTGACTTCTGGTTGAGCAGACAAAGATCTGGCCTGAGTCTTTAAATACAGTGTTAACTCTCAGGCTGGCAAACCTTCTTCCAGATTGCCAGTACTGCTGTCCCCTGTGGCTGGCTGCTGCTACACTGGTTACTATGCCTTTGTAGCTGGTCCTGGGTGAGTGTGGCCAGTAGAAACCAGCCTACAGCTGCCAGCCTCTGGGAACTGACTTGAAGCTTCATTTTTGTCTCTACTTTTGTTCCATCTCCTCCTCCTCTTTCTCTTCCTCCTCTTCTTCTTCCTCCTCTTCCATCCCCTCTTCCTCCTTCCTATTCCTCCTCTTCCTCCTCCTTCTCTTCCTCCACCTCCTCTTTTCTTCTCAAGGGTCCAGGCTGACTTCAGACTTTGTATACCTCAAGTTGGCCTTGAATTCATGATCTTCCTACCTGCACTTACAAAGTGCTGGGATTACAGGCATGTATGGCCATTCCTAGAACTTTAGTCCTCTGACTTCTTTTGTTCCTCTTTCAAAGAATAAATGTTCCCATTAATTGGTCAATTAGAGGGAGAGGTGGAATAAAAAAAAAAAAAACAATGCTATCAACATGGCTCATAGAATAAATGGTCCAAAGTCACTGTCCATTCAAGCAAGATGTGAGCTTTGTAGAGATTTCAGTGCACACACTCTACTCCCCCACCCCCAGGAATGTGCCTGCCTGTGGGTGTCTTTCTTCCCTGTCAGTGCTCTGGAGTTGGCAATTTGGAGTTGGTGGCCTGAGGGCTAGGGGCACCTGGGAAATGGTTCCCCACCTTCTGTTGTGGGGCCACCTCAGAAGGAGGTCCCTGGTGCTCACAGGGCTCTGCTGGAGCAGATGGTGATCTCTGGCTGCCCGCCCACCCATCTCCTACACCCAGCCTGCTTTGTGGGAGGCTGGGAGGCACACATGGACTGCAGAAACAGAAGAACCAGGTTCTGGAGACTGCTTGCTTCATGCTCAGCAATGTGGTAGGAGGACCTAGAAGTGGGGGTTGGAGGCTCCAGCTGTCTGGGGAGAATCTGAAGGGAGCTTGAGATAAGTAGAAAGGCCCAGTCACCAGCAGAAGGACTACACTAGTGGTGTCCTGATAGGCTGGGTCACCACAGCTTGTTAGGAGGCTGGGGGTGGGTACTGCATGCTCTTCAAGAAGCTGAGAGCAAAGGTACTGCTTGTTGGGCGCTCACAGAAGACTTTACCGTCCATCCTACAGGTGAGGAAGGATGATCAAAACAGCTTAATTCTGCTTGCTTCTTAAGTAACTGAGGTTTCATAGCTTAAACAATTCAGACCTCTCACTCTGTACATCAATCCAAAAAAGGTTAGGTTTTATTCTTTGGACACATTGCACCTGTGTGGGAGTTTGCAGGTTAGGTTTTATTCTTTGAACACATTGCACCTGTGTGGGCACTTGCAGCAGGCAGATGCACGCCTGCTTCCTGTGCATGTCTGTTTGGCATTGCCAGTTCACAAGGGGCCTGGGAAGCACCGCCGTTCTGCTGGCTCCATTGGGATCCCAGGAGCCCCTGTCCATATTCATCACATGCTGAGTGGGGTTGTATGAGCAGCTGGGGCCATCTTGTCCTCAGCCAGTCAGTGTGGCTCTGTCCCCAGCTCCCGTGCAGAAGAAGCCGCACGCCAGATGGTTCCCGCAGGGCACCTGCACAAGTATTCCGAGGGATCCGCCGCTTTTTGAAATGGAATTATATCATTAGTACTTGCCAGGATTAGTACTGACATCAGGCTTATCCATCCTTACATCACCTGCTCTTGTTCAAAGACTGAAGGGGTGATCTGACGAGCCCACCCACATGCAGCCACCCTGGCTGGGAACCCTTACTTCCTCAGCCCTTTTGCATGAGTGTGCACATATGTGCCTGTGTGCTCATGCATTGGCGTGCGTATAAGAGGATGTGGACAGGTGTGTGTGACCACTTGTCTGTGCTAGTGTGTTCACAGTGTGTGCGTGCATGCAAAGGACTTTCCATGTTTGCGTGTCCCCTGAATGTGTATGTATGTGTGAATGCATGCATATGTATGTGCTGTGTGGAGCTGGCCACAAGAGAAGATTAAAATGACTGTTTCCAGTGAGTCACAGTGTCTTGTACTCTGGAGGAGAGAGAGAGAGAGAGAGAGAGAGAGAGAGAGAGAGAGAGAGAGAGAGAGAGAGAGAGAGAGAGAGAGAGATCTGTTGGTTCCATGTGTTGTGGGGCTGGACAGACAGGCCTGGGCTCTGCTCACAGAAGCTGTCTCCCATAAGCCCCCCTCCCCATTCTGATCCTCTCAGTGTCCTATCAGGTCATCCCTGCTTCCATCCTGGCTCAAGGGGTTCTGAGGGGCCTAAGACAAGACTCATCTGTGGGCAGAAGGAAAGCCTTGTGCTTCTGAGGGATATCTCTCAACATGTCCACCAGCCTGGTGCTGCCTATGCTTTTCACAGGCCAGGTGTCATTTGTCACTGACTGTGCTCCCTTCACCACCAGGCAATTTGCTGGTTCAATAGCGCTGTTTGCTGTGTTGTATTTCATAGCTGTAGCTTTTAGGAAGCAGGCTCTATACCTTGCCACCACCTGTTTGAACAGTCAGCCTTAACTGTCATGGGTTTATGAGTACCTGGCATGAAGGCTACAGGGCCCATCTTTGTCACCTTTGTCCCAGTCTTGGGACAACAGCATGTGTCCTTGCTGGTACTCACTTTGTGTGCTCTTCACTGCTTTTTTCTGCAGGTTGGTGGTTGGAGCCAGTTGTATCCTTTTCGGAAGTGCAGATGGCCATCCTTAGGAATGACCCCTTTAGCATTCTCCCTCCCAGGAGATACCTTGTTTTCTTGTGGGGGCTCAACTGGACCTGATAGGGTTGGGGGTCTGGGCCCAGGGAATCGTTTGAGGCTGACCTTTGAAAGCTGCTGCTTCCTGAACCTCACACTAAGCCAGCCGGAGCAGCTGGAGAGGGCTGCAAGGCAGTCATGATGGCTGTGATGGGCCTCTCCCTTGAGAGCAGCCCTGATCTGACCTCATCCCTACAGGAGAAGCAGTCAGATCAGGAAGGGTCAAGCGGGGAAGCCCTGAGAGGCTTAGGGTCAGGACAGGATGTAAAAGGGAAGATGAAAGCCCCAAGGATGAGCATCGGAGCTCAGGCCACAGGCAGTGTGGCTCTGTGGCTCTACCCACAAGACTCTTCTCCCGTGGGTCTGGCCAGCAGCTCTCCACTGAATCTCCACCCTTTCTCCTGGAGGCTGAGACTAAACACCAAAGCCAGATGGAAGCCCTAAGGAGGCATAAACCCGTCTGACCTGTAGGTGCTGTTGGGAGGGCTTGAAGCTGGGGCTGGCAGCTCTATGCACTTGAGACCGGTGGTCTGGGGATCTCTGAAGCTTCCAGCAGAGGCGTCTTCTGGTACTAAGCACGGACAGGGGTCCTGGGCTATTGGAGTAGGGTCCAGGCTCTATGCCCCTCTGCTCCCTAACTCACAGTCAGCTAGTGTTCCTTAGCATGCTGCTGAAGATGTGGCCCTAGAGTGTGCTGGCTTCCTCACAGGGATTGGACTGGATACCACCGTCATGATGCGCAGCATCCCTCTCCGAGGCTTTGACCAGGTAACGCCCAGGAGCCCTTTCTCCCACCTGGGCTCTGCTCCTCCCATGATGCCACACTTTTTTCTGGCTACCTTACCCTGCCCCAAGCACATGTAGGTGTGGCCTAGGGGAGAGGCCTGGATTTTCAGAAACAGTTCCTTAAAAGCCAGGTGTCCTGACACTTGAGAGGCTTAAGTAGGAGGTTCATCTGAGTCCAAGAGTGGAGGCCATCCTGGGCAGTATCTCAAGCCCTATCCCCCAAAATAAGTCACCCATTAAAATCCAAGTTTGAGGTTGTCACTGAGATGCCAAATATTCTATGTCCTCTACCAAAGATAACCCAGTCCTTGGTCATGCTAAGCTCTGGTTATAGAAGCCTGGCAAAGTCAGCTGACATGGAATGCACTGGGTTCATGGTCTCATGACCCCTGCTTCCATCACCCTACCCCACAAACACCTTTCCATCCCATGTAGCTGTAGTTGTGTGTGCGTCAGGGTGTACATACCAAGCCCTGCTACAGGGACACAACATCTGGGGAGCCTGTGGGTTTCCTGCTGCCAGGGGATATGTTGGCAGCAGACGTAGAGGAGGCCGGAGAGGTAAAGCGGCCTGCAGGGAAGAGGGCCGGAGTCTCAGACCGGGTGGCAGTGGGTCTGCTGGGCACTGAGCAGGCCCCATAGTTCTCCTTAGAGACTTGCATGACTGAGTCCAGCAGGCGTTTGGTGGATTATAGAGTGTTAAAAAGCTTAGTTCCTTTGTTTGGGACAAATTGAGATATGGTCCCTGCTAAAAGGGCTTCTCATACATGTGTTCCTGCATGAACCACCTCACCTAGGCAGGTGTCACAGGATTTAAATGGTGGTTGTTTATGCCCTCCAGGCAGCTGTGTCTAGTCTCTGCTGTCAGCCTGGGTTAACTGTAGGGTTGCATATGAACAGCAAGACCTGGTGATACACTGGGCCCTGTGGGCAAGAAGGTGGTTGCAACACATTCACCACCTCCCAGTCTAGGCCTGCACCACTATTTCTGCATTTCCTGGGACTCAGAGTCTTTTGTCAGCTCCCCCAACTCCTGATGGCAGTGGGGACTGGGTGGGAAGTAAAAGGCTAGCTAGATGAACTGGGGCAGAGATCCCATAACCAAGAGAGGAGGCTTTAACTAAATATGCCCTAACCAGTGCTCCCAGAATATGGGAATTGGGAGCCAGGAGGTAGCTTGGCCTCCAGCATCACAGAGCAAGGGGACCCAGAGATGGGGGTAGTGGGCACCCCACTGTCTTCTCTGGGCAGAACCCTGCAGTGGCCCTACAAGGCATTTGAGAGCAAGGCAGAAGGCTAGGGTCTTTCTCAGTGCCCGTTGCTAGTAGTGACCTGGTCTTCATGTGTCTTTTTGTGCTTTGCAGCAAATGTCATCTTTGGTCACAGAGCACATGGAATCTCATGGTACCCGATTCCTGAAAGGCTGTGTCCCCTCCCTCATCCAAAAACTCCCAACTGGTCAACTGCAGGTCACCTGGGAGGACCATGCCTCTGGCAAGGAGGACACAGGCACCTTTGATACTGTCCTGTGGGCCATAGGTAAGGATGCGGTGAGTCACACATACACTGTCTCTAGCTCAAGGAAAGTAGCAGAACTGAATTCCCTGGGAACAGGGCTCTTCACCTTCATTCCCTGCACATCCTGGCTCCTCTACTCTGCTGGCTCCCAAGCAGGCTGGCCGCTGTGTGGTACACCTTGCAAGCTACTGTGAAAGCCTGCGGGCACAGTGCCTACACCTGGCTGTCCCAAACACACTATTCCTCTAGCTATTTCTTTTCCCATTGCCATGGGCTATTCTGGAAATGCAAACCAAAGAAGACATTTGCTGGTGTCACCAGGTGTCATCATTCAGGAACTGTGTGTGAGGCCTCCCATAACCCTTCATAGATTGTTTATAAGGTCAGAGTAGATCCTAGAGATTTCTTATAGGGCTTAAACCTTGATAGATCTATCCGGAGTGAATTAGATGTTTGCTTTATAACATTATAATTTCAAGCTAGTTTCTTGTTTGCTCGCTTTGAGGCAGTGTCTCACATAGCCCAGGATAACCTCAAGCTCCATATGTAGCAAAGGATGAACTGATCCTCCTGCCCCTGCGACCCAAGTACTGGGATTACTTGGATGGGCATGCACCATCACATCTGGCTTTTCCTCATAAACACAATGCGTAGAGAGCTATGGACACAGTAAGTACTTGCTGCATAAGCATGCGTTTGCTCCCAGTACCCACGTTACAAAGCTGGGTTTGGTGGAGCCTACTTGTAATTCCAGATCTGGGAAGGCAGAAGCAGGTGGATCCCGGGGCCTTGCTGACTAGGCAGCCTGGCTGGTCATTGAGCTCCCACCATGCCTCAATAAAACAATTAGGGTAGCCTCTGAGGAATGGCCCCTGAACTTAACATCTGGCCTTCACACATACACACATCCATATGCATATCTGCATATACATGCGTTTTCACAGAAAAACACAACGGTGTGTTTTTAAGTTTTAAAAATGGTACATACATATGACTTAAAACTTTCTGTGTTAATTACTTGGTGCCCAGCTTTGTGACCTTAAGGGCATTCACACTGCTGTAGAGCCGTCACCACCATGTGTCTGCTGAGCAAAGCCCCTAATTTACTGCAGGTTAGCTTCCTCCTGCCCCAGCACCCACCACTCCACTTCCTATCTTAATTTGATGACTCGGGATACAGTGTTTGTCTTTTTGTTCCTAGCCTGAGTCACTTATCATAATGTCCTCAAGGTTTACCCATGTGCTAGCATGTGTCATGATTTCCTTCCTCTTTAAGACTGAACAATTTTGTTTATCCATCCATCTGTTGATGGACATGCAGGCCACTTTCACCTTTTGTCAGTACTATTGCAATGAACACAAATGTCCACAAGCTAGCTGTGCTGATACAGGCCAGAGGATGTGGTTCATTGACAGAGGCTTGCCTAGCATGTCCCAGGCCCGGGGTTCCATCCCAGCAGGTGTGCTTTGGCTGTCACTATATAGCCTTGCTCTCATCCTTCTGCTTTCCATGGATGGTAGGCCCAGTTTTTCAGGGGATGAAGGCCTAGTAGGTGAGGCTGTACAGATCTAGCTGCCGCTGACTTTGCTGGATGTATAACCCCCCTAGGGAGAAGGAAGGTATAGTCAAGGGAAGAATGCATACAGGGCTTGTGTCTATGTGGTGAGGGTTGTGGAGGCTCAGTCAGAGGCTTATGGCGAGAACAGAGATCCAAGATGTCACAGGCATGCTGGGAGACCAGCATACTGGCCACAGTGAGCTGGAGCACCATGGGTCCTTATTGATGAGGGTGACATCCCATGTGAACTTCCCTGCCCAACTCAATGTGAGCACCTTTTAGTTTGGGTTTCTAGTTTTCCTGGCTTCCTTAGGAACGTTCACATTGACACAGGAATACCTGGATCAGTAGAAACATACCTTACATATTTGTCCAAGATCATCTGGGTCTCTGGAGTCTGCTTAGTGTGAGCCAGGGCTCAGAAACCAGATCACCCTCAAGAAACCTCTTTTCGATCCATCTCAATGAGGCAGGTGGTCTCCGGGTGCACCAGAGGGGGTTGTCCAAGGCACAATAGCCCCCCAGAATGGGCTTCCTAAGGAACAGGGCTGCATTATAGAGCAATATGCTTCTGGAGAGAAACTTTTCCTGAGTTGTTCAAATGCATGGAAATCAACAGTGATGCTGAATGAGAGGAGATGGAGCCATGGTTCAGATGGCACAGAAGAGGGGCGTGAACGTGGATCTGAGTGGTCCAGCACAAGCTGACCTGTCACCAAAGAGCATGTTCTTGGTCACACTGCAAAAGTTTATGAGTTCATTATGAACACTGCAAAAGACTAGGTCACATCTTAGACCCCCAAAGTGCCTGGTTTATTTTAAACTCATAGGTGGTAAGGAGACAGCTTTTTCTTGTCCCACCCCAATTCTCTTTACCTTGGACACATGGAACCCTGTCTTGCCTTTGTTGTTTTTGCTTGTTTGTTTTGTTTTTTGAGACAGGGCCTCACTACATAGTCCAGGCTGATTTGAACTCACAATGTAGCCCAAACTCCCTTCTCACTTGCAGTCATCTTGGGCTACCAGAGTGTATGTATCACCTTGCCCCTCCTTGTCATCTCACTTGACCATATGCCTGATGCTGTAGGGTCTGTGCCTTTGCAAAGCCTGGGTCCCCTGACTCCCAGGGGGTCCTCGTCAGGCAGAGCCTCTGTCCCTCCCTTGCTGGGAGTCTGTTCGGCTTTTTTCTATTTTCAAAAAGAGTATCCCCCAGACACACCGAGGGAGTGATTGATGCTGGGGTTGGAAGCTTTTCGAAGTCCTTGGCCTCTGACCCTGCTTCCCCGGGGCTGTGGCAGTGGCGGCAGTGGTTTCTGGCACGCCTTCTGGGTGGTGGGGCTGGCGCTCACTGCTCCGCTCGCTGGCTCGCTCGGGCATGTGCTGACTTCACCACCCCCATCTGAGCCAGGTTTTGTAAACATTCAGGAGCCACTTCCCACTTGAACAACGGGACTGTTTTCTGCAGCTCCCACTGATAAGCCTTTAATGAAGCATTATTTCTGCTAGCTATAAGATGATGCGCTCCAGGAGGTTAAAATAAAACACACAGCTGCGTGGCTGGTCCCCCAGACATCTCTGTGCATGGTGCTTTCCATCCAAGCAGCTGATACTGTGTTCCAACAAGCTGCACTTTGAGGGACATTTAATAAAAGGGATGGATGCTCTCCCAGGCCCCCATGACACCCATGGGCAGGAGAAGCCCCCCGGCACCCTATACCTGACCAGGCCAATGGTCTGTAGTTGGGGCTGGGGGTGGGGGGACCGTCAGGCTGCAGCCATGGCAAAGTGGTGCTGCGCTCTGCAGCCCAGAAGGGCCTTTTCCTCCACACAGCCTGATCTCCAGGGGTGGATTAAACATATTAGCAGTTAAAGCAGTTAAATTGCTGTGCAGGGGCCCCTCATTGTTTGTCTCTGAATCACCGCCCACACCAGGTGTCTCAGATAATAGACTGGGAACCTCAGCAAGGAGGATTTCCTGTCTGCAGATGTGCCGATTACAGCGCTGAGTGAAGACAGTCAGCCTGCAGTCCAGGCAGGCGGGGTCTGCTCTGCCTAGCCAGGAGTTAACCAGTTGTGGCCTGAATTGGTGCTGTCTGGGGAGCTGGCCTAGGACAGCCCCCCCCCCCCCCCCCCCCCCCCCCCCCCGCAGAGCCTTCTCTGAGGCCTGCCCGTACTTTAGCTGAGATGAGATCTGGTTTTCAAGAAGGCATGTGGGGCCTCTGTAGAACGTCTTGGGAAACTGAGCGGAGACTGACCTTTGCCCATAGGCTGAGCACATCCAGGCAGTCCTCTGTTCCTGCCCAGGAAAGATGACAAGGCTATGGCATGCCCATTCCTGGGTCACAGGACTCCTTCCCAGCATGCTGCACCTACATCGTCCCAATTATTTTAAGAGCTGGGGACAATAGTGTGCCTGTCTGAGGAACCTGCCTAGAGTAGTAGAAGGGTGGGCTGGTAAGACCTGGGGGAGGAATTTGCCTGATTCTCATCCCAGATTGTGAAGCCATTTCTTCCTGTTCAGGCTTCATTTTAGAAACCTAGTATCTTGTCTTTATTGTCATCATCTTCTATGTGAGTAAAAGCCAGGTCTGAGCCTCTGAAATGGTGTGAGAGAAGCCAGTCAGTCCTGACTATTAGGTATTGGAGCTAGACTTCCCAGGTTCCATCTGACCCAATGTGGAGGCTCTACAGGTCATCCACTTGGCATGTGTACCTGGCCTGAAGCCCAGGAGGCAGGGTCTAGGGAAGCTGTGTGGGGACACCCAGTGCTTGAGGCCCAACCTCCGCCCAGGATGAGCTGTATAGTCTGGCTCTCTATTCCCACCCAGGACTACCTGTTTGTATATGTGCAAATGACATGCTCATAGGGCAAACACAGTCACGCAGCCCTCCCCAACACTGAGTGCCAAGCAGCAGGAGAAGGGGTAGGAGAATAAACAGGACATTTATCACTAGGAATGTTCTGAGCTCAGCAAAAGAGAAGGGACAGCTTTGGGCTGCCTGGAGGTTTTGAGAGGTGATTTGGTTCCCGGGACTGGGTGCTAACCTAAGATTCTGAAGAGGAGCCGAGTGTGGACACACCTAGCCTGGAATCTCCACACTGAGGGTCTCACAGGCCTTAGAGGGTTCCTAAGGTGGGCCTAAGCTGTAATGAGTCAGGGCCATACTAGAAAAAAAAGAAGGATGAGGAGAGGAAAAGGAAGAGGTTGGGATTGAGTGGTAGACATTTAACACGCTGCAGGTCCTGGGTTTAATCCTCAGGACTAAGTAAATGTCTAAGCAAAGAAGGGCGCTGGCCTGGTGGCATGCGCCTGTAAACCCCTCATTCTGAAGGCAGAAGGATTGCCATGAGTCCAGGGGCAACATGGGCTAGATAGGGAGTTTGGAACCAGCCTGGGTAAATCTCTACCGCCCATACTCCTCCCCAAAAACAGAGTAAAAGAAAAGGCTAGAGATGTAGCTCAACAGGTAGAGTGCTTGCCTGCCCTCAGCTCCATATAAACTGGGCGTAAACAGGCAAATCCCTGTAATCCCAGTGTTGGGAAGGCAGGCAGGAGGGGCAGTTCAAGACCATCCTCAGCTACACAGTGGGTTGGAGACTAGCATGATTTACACGAAACCCTGCCTACAAAAAGAACCCATGGACACAGATAAGAAGGTGATGAGCAATTTAAAAACAAAACAGCCTCAATGGAACAGGCTCAACACATTTGAGTAGCACTGGGGATTTTCATATGATAGTTGCCTAGGCTCTCCACACAGGCCTTTGTAGACCTCAGACTGTGTCAAGGCCACAGTGTGCACTTCTCTATCCAACTCTGTGCCACCTGGTGTGGCCATCAGTCTGGATCCCAGCCCCTCACTCACCCTCCCTGTTCCTGCTGGCACTTAAATCTCACCTCATTTCATGGATTGCCCTTCCCTGGTGGGAACATGTGCTGTAGGCAGGCATGAAATTGGAGGGCATGCTCGTTTAACTAGCGTGGATCAGGGAGGCGCGGGGTGCTGCTTGTGGCCTTCCACCTGCACAGCCTTGTATCCAGCAGAGTAGGTGGTAATGACTGATGGCTGCCTTATCACTCAATTGGCCTGCTGCCCTCTCTAACCACTTCTTGGGGAAGGGTCAACTATTCAGGAAGGACAACAGCAGGCTTCAGGAGGTAGGTGTGTGAATGGGGGTGTGTGTGTTTGGGGGTGTGTGTGAGTGTATATGGGGTGTGTGTGTATGGTATGTGTGTGGGGGTGTGTGAGTGGGTGTGGGTGTGTGAATGTATATGGTGTGTGTGTGTTTGGTATGTGTGTGGGGGTGTGTGTATGTGTGTGTATGGAATGTATGTGTGTGTGAGTCTATATGGGGTGTGTGTATGGTATGTGTGTGTATGGTGTGTGTGTGTGTGTGTGTGTGTGTGTGTGTGTGTGTGTGTATGGGTGGGGAATGCTGTGGAAGTGACAGCCAGAGGTTCTCAGCACAGTGTTCAGCTCACATACTCTGGACCTATGTCTACATTTACTGAGAGGAGAGGAAAAGTGCATTTGAACTTGTGTTTGAACACCTTCATTGTGTAAGAAGTGATAGAGCACATGTATCAGTCACATATGAAGCTTTTACGAGGCAAGAAAGGTAACAGGCAAGTTTTGGCAGTTTGCAAAATAAATGCCATTAGTAAATAGAAAACCGTTATATTAGCCATCAGTGAAGTGCAAATTAGAACAGCAAGAAAGGTGCTGCACCAAGGCCAGAGTGTTAAAACAAACCAAAACAAAAACCTACTTGCCAGCTGGGCGGTAGTAGCGCACGCCTTTAATCCCAGCACTTGGGTGGCAGAAGCAGGTGAATCTCAATGAGTTTGAGGCCAGCCTGGTCTGCAGAGCTAGTTCCAGGACAGGCTCCAAAGCTATACAGAGAAACCCTGTCTCAAAAAACAAACAAAAACCCTACTTGCCACAAGCTGGGAAGCCCCTGTCTTCTAGTCCAGCTTCCCTTCCTCTGGATCAGCAGTGAGAAACCAACAGACACATGACATGGGATGCTCCAGGTCACCTTCCTGCTAGAGTCAGGGCAATAGAGCCCCGGGAGCCCCTGAATATCCTGTTGAGGAGCATGTTGCCACCACCACACTTGGCCTAGAACTGAGGCCATGGGATAAAACCACAGAAACTGACTGAGCTAACTGGCTGTGGGTGCAGCAGGGTCTGGAGACCTCAGCTGGCACTGGGCACAGTGCACATTGACAGATGTGGCTACCCTCCAGCATGGCCTGAGCACAGCCTTTGTGTTTACTGGGGACATTGCTCAGCATGTTGGCTTGCACTTTGCTTCTCACTTAGCGAATGTGTCACTGGATCTACAGTGCCTAGAGCCATCTGTGTAGGTGGATGACCCTGGGTTGTCACCTGCCACTTGTTTTCTACTTTGCATGGGTTCGAGACCTGAGCTCAGGAGGTGCCTACATCTCTGATGGTCCCTCAGTGCCAGGATGGAGCTTGACCCAGATCTGATCCCAAAGGAGAGAAGCAGAGCTTGAGGGAGCTGTGAGGCTATGTCTGAGGCCATGGGGCCCACCCTGTTCCCCGTAGTCTATACCGTGGCTGCAGGGTTTGTCTCAGTTTTAGGGTCCCACAATATAGGATGTCTGGGGAAAGATGGCCTCTCTGGCCTCTGGGGCTACACCATACTCATAACAGCTTTCTAGGCCTTCAGTGTAGCCATGGCTGCCTGTCTTGGCACCCCCCCCCCCCCCCCCGCCTTACTTCCTCCACCATCCCTTCCAGAAGCAGTAACAAATCACTTGCCACACATTAGCCAAGTTCTTTGCCATACAGTCTGCTCCTCTTCTATCCAGCCAGCCTGGCATTTGTTCCTCTCACTGCCGACTTGGCTCACATGCCCTTGTACTCCCCAAATGTATGTATACAACATGTCCTAGGAAATCTTGGCTTTGTAATAGACCGTGATGGGCACTTAGTTCCTCCCCTGTCTTCTCTTCTGGAATTACTTTCAGATGTATGCATTGTGTATTGGAACCAGCCTTCCCGGAAGATTATCCCAGTGCATGGCACATTGGCTCCAAGGCTGTTGTAATGCTGTGGCAATGTGTGAGGAAATAAATGTGCTTAGAGTCTAGACCTGCTGTGCTATAGTTGCCTATAGTGTAGTGAGTGCTGTATGCAGTTATAGCCTGGGAACAAAAGGTCTACCTGTGAGGTAGGCTACAGCATCAAGGTTTGTGTAAGAATACTCTACACACAATGTCAGACTGTTCAGTGAGACATTCATCAGAATGTATCTCTGTCATAAGCATATTTTTTTATCTTTACAATATGTATTATGTATATATATACACATAGTGAATATTTGTGCATTACTTGCTCTGAGCATAATTCAGATTTTTATGGACATTGGGTTAACAGCAATAGTTATCATTTTTGAGCACAATGTATAGATAAGGGGGTTGAGAGGATCCCTTTTGAAAATGAACCCAGGTCCTACATAGTACAATTTAGTATCTACAAAGCAAACTAAAATATACTGAAAATCACTTGGCATTGTTAAGCATCTTTTTACTGTATCTTTATTTCTATAAGGCCCTTGGTATCTGCAAGATCAGTAGTTACCATAGTTACCACAAAGAGCTCTTGGCCTCACAGAATCAGGTGGGCATACATATAGGAGAGACCAGGAACATAGTGTGTCCTGCATAGAGCAGGCTACCAGTTTTTCCCTTAGCCACCCCAGTTCCAGCACAATTATCAGGAGGCAGTGAGTGTAGCAGGCTAGACTCAGCAGCCAGAGAAGACACCCAGGGATTGAGCTATGGACTCCTAACCTAAGAGCCTTTGCCTCCTCCCATGTACTCCAGCCCTACCCAAAGGGCCCAGCTCTTTCCTCTGATGTGGCCTCCCATTGCCTGAGTCCAGTTTGATCCCTGTGGTGCCTGCCTGCCCACTCCTAGTTTCTCTGGTTGAGTAGTGCCAAGAGGCTGGAGCCAGGCCCAAGCCAACTATAGCAGCCAGGCTTAGCTGGGTCTCAGTGTTTTGACTTCCCCATCCATTGTAACAGCTGGAGACTTAAAGCTTCATCTGCCAGATGTTTAGGTGGGCGCCACCCACTTCCTGGATGTTGCACACTGAAGTCTAGCTTGTCCCAGATACCAATAACTGTGGGAACTATGCCTTTGATGCCAAATCACCTCTGTCACTGGGGAATTGTCTGGAGCTCTGGGGGACATCCACCCACTCAGGGGCCACTGTCATCTGGATCCAAGGCAAAGGGTACCTCCCCTGACAGCTGAGTATGACAAAGCTCATATGCTGCCCTCCCTGGAGGCCCAGAACTGTATGGAACGTGAGAGGACAGTCACACTGACTGAGACAAGCCTGTCCCATCCCTGTTCTGGGCTTTGCACTCAAAAGCTGAAGCTGAGGGTGAGCAAGGTGCAGTTCAGACACTGTCTGAAAGCCCGTCTCCTCTCAGCTCTGAGCAGTTTGCTGGACAGCTATAGGGGTATGCTGAAGAGAGCAAGCTGAGGCCTGTGGTCTGGAGACCTGGCTATCAGCCTGCTTATTCAGCACCATTGCTGGCTGCCTGGTGAGGGGGTTGAAGGCCTATTTTGAGGGTGTGGGCAGGACGTGAATTTGCTTGCTCTCACTGTTGGCTCTAGTTAGCATGCTCCTTACACAGCACTACTGCAGGCTATCCTGGATTCTGTCTGTCTATGCAGATAGATAGTCTGTTGGTGGGAGGTGACACCAGAGCCTGTCTGGAGGAAGCATTCAGGCAGTGGGGTAAATACTTCACAGGAGTCCTGGGCATTTTGGGGAAGTGGAAGAGTGCCCAACCAGTAAAGAACTATGTGAGGAAATGCCAGCCAGTTAGCTCATATGGGGCCCACCTGGACCAAGACACCCCACAATTTACACACATAGGACAGAGCCACCTCCCTGTGGTCACCCTGACCACTGGTACCCTGCCTTTCTACAGTGCACAACCTGCAGGATGCTATCTTTGATCGCATTCAGCTGCATCCTCACCCAGCTCTGGAACCTGTTTCCCTGGGAAGTGGTAGAGAGCCCAGGCTAAAACCAGGGCCACTCCAGGGCTCTCTGTGGCCAAGAACTGCATATTTCAGAAAAGAGAAGACACCATGACTTTCCAGTACAAATGTGACATTCCAGGATGTTAGCACTCCTCCTTGAATGGCACATAGATGTCTTTGTAACTTCCACGCTAAGGTAGTATCCATACCGTGAAAACACGAGCTTCTCTATCTCCAGAACTGTTGGCCTGTGCATCTGAGGGTTTCCACAGCTCTGGATTCACTGAGGGTGGGTATGTTTTTATTAGTGCTGGCAAAGAAACCTTGTGCGTGCATGTGAGGCAGGTGTTCTGCCCCTGTTTGTCCATTGCTATTTTTGAGACAGAGTCTTATGTAGCCTAGGATGGCCCCAAGCATACTGCTTAACCAAGGATGACTTTGAACTTCTGATCCCCTAATGCTGCACCGGCATCCCTGTTCTGGGATTATAGGCATATGTAAACACTTGATTTATGATGCTGGAATTGAACCCCAGGACTTCATGCATGCTAGACAGGCACTCTACCAACTGAGCAAAAAACCCAACCATTTTGTTGCTGCACCTTCTAAGTACATGCACACTGTATTTTCTTGTTCCCCTAGTGAAAGGATAGCAGCTTCTCACTAGCGCTGACATCAAATTAGGTCCGGAGTTATCCAGAGACGGGCCAAAGGCACAGAGTGTGGGGCAGACTTCATGTGACAGGATGTGGATTCCTGGTTTGGGAAGGGAGGGGGGCTGGAACTGTCACCCAAGGATGCTGAGAGGACTGTAGTGGATTCTGTCATCTGCTCTCTTATGGCCTCTTGGTTCATTTGTTTACATTTGTTTGTGGTTTTTAGAATTTTTTCCTGTGTTAATGTCTCTTTTGAATATATAAACTATGTTTAAACATAAAAAAGTGTCAAAAGATGTGTTTAGACAAGTATTCTCACTTCTGTCCCACTATCTTCTTCTCCTTGTTCTTTTGTTTGTTTTGCCTGAGGCAGGGTCTGCAATGTAGCGCTGACTGGCCTGGGACCCATTCTGCAGCCTACACTGGCCTGGAGCTTTCAGTGGTCCTCCCGTCTCATCTGCCTGAGTACTGTGTTGCCACACCTGCCCTCTCCTTTTTCGTTTTATTTTTTGTTGTTGTTGTTTTGTTTTCTTGTGGCAGGGTTTCTCTATGGCTTTGGAGGCTGTCCTGGAACTAGCTCTTGTAGATCAGGCTGGTCTCGAACTCACAGAGAACTGCCTGCTTCTGCCTCCCGAGTGCTGTGAATAAAGGTGTGCGCCACCACCTCCCGGCTCACCCTCTCTCCTTTTATAGGACACTGTTTTTAATCGTTTTATTGATTTCTTCCGCCAGTGTGTGTGTGTGTGTGTGTGTTTTTGTGTGCGCGTACGCAAGCTTATATGTGCGTGCATCCCATCTTCACGAGGGGGACACATACTCTTGCACTGGAGACTTTTGTGCCTGTTCCATCTTTAAGACCCCCTCAGTTAGTGTCAGGAGTTTTTCTTGTCAGCATCAGGGCTGCTTGTACTAAAATTTCAGCACATAACCTGCAGCAAGGGCAACAGTGTGAGGGTTGGTCTCCTTGTGAAACCTGTGCCTCATCTCGTCTGGGTCCTACATTGGTCCCTTTTATAGATGGGCACACTGAAATCCACAGGAAAAAGACAGGTGAAAGACTGGTGACCCAGGCAACTATCTGGGAAGAAGCTGCACTACCAGCAATCCAGAGAAGGAAGGGGCCAGGGAGTACTGTCCACATTTAAGAAATTCTTGAAGGGAGCAAGAAGGTTAAGGTGGTCAGGACCTGGCACTGAAGAGGTCAAAGGCTGTGGCCAGGGAAGGGACTGGTGCTCAGGCCAGCCCCTCAGTCTTCAGTGCCTCACCCACATTGGTAGCCTTTTCATCTTCATTTGTGAGGGTGTCTTGGGTTAGCTCCAGAGCCCAATTGTCTCACCCTTGGCTATGGGAGCAACCCTCCTCTGCATTATTGGATATTAAATACTATGTAGCCTGTCTCATTAAATACAGAACAGTAGAAACTAGGGCTGAAGCTCAGTGGTGGAAAGCTTGCCCAATATGTATAAGGCCCTGGGTTCCATCCAGTACTGAAAAACAGACAAACAAATGAGCGAAAGAGTGTGTGTCGTGGAAAGGTAAGCCAGTGCAAGTGGACAG
This sequence comes from Cricetulus griseus, assembly GCF_003668045.3. Taxonomy (NCBI): domain Eukaryota; kingdom Metazoa; phylum Chordata; class Mammalia; order Rodentia; family Cricetidae; genus Cricetulus; species Cricetulus griseus. The sequence goes on along the minus strand of NC_048597.1, from coordinate 70,784,135 downwards.
AGGGCAAACAGAGGGACAGGTGGCCGAGGTTAGTGGAGGCCTATTGGATGTTGGTGACCACTATAGGCCCTGCCATCTTGGCCTGTGTTTCCCTGTATGCAGCTTCCATATAGAGACCTACAGGTCCTACCTAGACAGAGACCTTGCACATTGGCTGGAACACAGCTCTGAGGTCTAACTTTACCTCAGTCTGTCCAGTAAGCCACTAGGTGTCCCTTAGAAGAGGCCCTGGAAGGATCTGTGGTTCTAGGCCTGGTATGGGGACAACACAGCAAAGACAGACTGATGTCTATAGCGCCATTCCCCTCCAAGGGAGGCCTGGTTTCTCCTGATTCTGAAACCAGAGTCATACTGTTTTGGGGGGTGGTATGTGGAAGGTTCTAGAGTCTGGCCCCCACACACTAATTGTCAAACTACAATTGTGACATAAGGCATCTGCTCCTTACCCATGTTTCAGAAAGCAGCACCTGAGAGGGACACCATCTTCAGTGGATGGTACCCACAGACACTAAAAGTGCACTGAACGCCACAAGGTTTCATGGGTACCAACAAGATTAGTAGTTGTCATAATAACCAAAGAAATGTTGATAGATTTTCCCTTTTGGAGCCAGAGGCTGTTACAGTTCCTCAATTCCTGACCCTCTGCAATCAGGCTTTTCAGTTTCTGAGTGGCCATTCTGAGAAATTGCTTTTGTTTGTTTTGTTGTTTGTTTTATCTTTTGGGGACAGTCTTGCTAGGTTGTCTAAACAGCTTTATACTCCTGTGCTTGAGCACATCTTGCCTCAGCCTCTCAAAGTAGCTGGAATCCTAGGCCAGCCACAGAATCCAGTTCTGAGAAATGTGTGTTAGATAATTGATTGGTTGATCTATATATTGTACAGGAACTCAAACCAGAGCGTCCTATCTACTTAGTCTGCTGCTGAGCTATAGCCTCAATCTTGTTTGGGAAACAGGTTTTCTCTATGTAGTCCTGGCTGCACTAGTACTCACTATGTAGACTCACAGAGATCTACCTGCCTCTACCTCCCCAGTGCTGGGGTCAAAGGTGTATGCCACCATGCCCAGCCAGCTCTACATCTACATAGCCCGGGACTTGTTATCTTCCTGCCTCCACTTTTCAAGAGCTGGGATTCCATATGCCTGTGACTACATAACGTCAAAATTGCTAACCTAAATGTTTCAACTTTTCTATTTTTCATTAAGGGCGAGTTCCAGAAACCAGAAATCTAAATCTGGAGAAGGCTGGTGTGAATGTCAACCCTGAGAACCAGAAAATTGTCGTGGATGCCCAGGAGGCCACCTCTGTCCCCCACATCTTTGCCATTGGAGATGTTGCTGAGGTATGCTCTGCATCTGTCTGGTCAGCCAGGCCTTGAGGTGAACATGACATAGGCTCTGCTGTCCACAGGAAAAACATGTCTCTCTCTAATCCCAGAGTACCAATCACAGGATCCAACTCTAGGGACTAGTCAGGTCCAACCTAGGAAGGATTGAGTACTAGCTTCTGCCCCTTTTAATTCTTTGGTTCTCTGGGAGTGTCAGGGTAGGACAGTTTAAAACTGGGGCTGGAGAGATGGTTGAGTGGCTAAGAGCACTGGCTGCTCTTCCAGGGGAATCTGGACCCCCAGCGCCTACCTGGCAGCTCACAACCATCCATAACTTCAGTTCCAGGGGATCTGATGCCCTCCTCTGGCCTCCTTGGGTACCAAGCACACACGTGGAGTACACAGACATACATGCATGCAAAATACCCATACACAAAATAATTTTTAAAATGCAAAGAAGGGCCGGGCAGTGGTGGCACATGCCTTTAATCCCAGCACTCAGGAGGCAGAGGCAGGCGGATCTCTGTAAGTTCAACACCAGCCTGGTCTACATACAAGAGCTAGTTCCTCCAAACCCTGTCTCGAACCCCACCCCCAAATGTAAAAAAGAAAATAAAACCCTGGCTGTACACAGAGTTAGCTGTTGCTGGTTACAACTTTGGTGAGTTCTTACAGCCACAGAAGAAGGATCAACCCCAGTTGAGGTCAGCAGGCCCTGCCCTTGCCACAGTTCCCCCTCTGAGCCTACAGCTGTTTCAGTCCCTCACTGACTAGGCTATCACTGTTCTTCCTTGGGTGAGGGACTCAATGTGGGGAAGCTACCAATTCTCTGAACCCCGTCCCTGCTGACTGGACCTGTGGCTGTGAACACCGCCCTGCTTCCTTGTCTTCCATGGAAATCATGGCCTACAGCACCTCCCTTGTAAGGCCCTGGCTTGGGAAACATCCAGCTACCATTCTCCTCCTTCACAGGCTCCTAGAAAAGGCCCACTGCATCCTCAGAGCCTCAGGAGGAGCATGTACTGAACCATTCTGATGTATGTCAAGAAGGTGCTCAGGAGCCCCTGCTTAGACACGCTCACACATGCACACAGAGCTCTCAGCCCTCGTCTCTGTGGTGACACCTGCTATATCTTCCACGAGTGTGTTTTTGTCCTGGGGCTGCTGTAACAAGTGGTTTATGCCACCACAAGTTCAGGAGCATAGAGCACTCATGCTTGGAGGCCTGAAGTTTAAATCTGAGTGTGGTTAGGGCTGTATTCCTTAGTACAGGAATACATCCTACTTCCTCTATGCTGGGACTGGGTGGTCCTTGGGTTCCAGCTCTCTCCTATCATCACTGATAGTCTCCTCCAGGTGCTTTATGCCCTCTTTTGTTTTACAGATTGTCCTTTGTCAGACTTGGGTCAGTGTATTACGCACAAACCCATTTCCAAATAAACACAAGTTCTAAGCAGATATGTCTTCTTGGTGGGGGACACTGTTCAATCCTCCCCAGTGTGTTTGTTACTGCTCATGTTCATGAGTGTCACATCCTAGTTCCCGAGAGTGCTAGGGACACTTCAGGGACATGGGTGATGTCAGGTGTCAGGGGATGCTCAGTGCCATTGTTGTAGAGAGACAGTGGGGTAGGTAACTGAAGGTTTTGGTTGGGAGCAAAGCAGGCTAGGCAGAGGCACCTGGCATCTATGCCTTCAGGAGTGTGACAATGGCTACCCTGCCTTGGCTCCCTTTGGACTCACTTTGGGAAATGTAGAGAGGAACCTGGGGGAGCTGAGCCAGCGTTAGTGTCTAGTAGGTCCCAAGCCTGCTGGGTCAGCATGGCTCCTGAGTCTTTTGTGTACCAGAAGGGTCCCCGACCACTGTGAAAATGCTCAGATGAGCCAAGTGGTCACTGTACAGGGCACCATCAGTCCCTGTGACTGAAATTCTGGAATGTGACCTTCCCAGAGGTGCCAGACTCCCACCTCTGCCAGGTACAAAACCTTGCAGATAGCAGTTCCGATGACTGCAGGAAAATCTCCATGGGACTTGCTGTCCAGTCCATCCCCTTCTTGGTCCTTTCACCATTTACACACACACACACACACACACACACACACACACACACACACACACACACACACACACACGTTCGTTTTATATGCCTGTATGTGTATCTGTGCACCACATGTGTGCCTGGTGCACATGGAAGCCAGAAGCTTTGTATCCAGACATCATATCCCAGGAAGTGAAGTTACGAACAGTTGTGAGCTGCCATGTGGGTGCTGAAACCGAGATCCCCTGGAAGAGCAGCCAGTGCTTTTAACCACTGAGCCATCTCTCCAGCCCCTCATGAACCTTGGTGGTGTGGTTGCTCGCTCTGCCTGTGGCTGGTTTGGAGCTTGTAGCCTCTGACTGTAGACTTCAGCTTTGTTTTGTGAGCACTGCACCCTGAGACAGCACCTGTGTTCTCTCAGAAAAGCACCGTGTGCATCTCTGGCCCCCAGTGCTGTGTTGCCACCAGCATGTGGCGCACAAAGACCTTTATTTTAAAAATTCAGTACACAGTCTAAAAGATCATTGCAAGCAATGCAGATAATACTCCTGCAGTCAGGTCAGGCCAGCAGCTATATATAAAGAATCCCAGGGTGAAGTAGTGGTGTTGTTTCATGTGGTATGCTGTGCTATGTGGGGATGCTTCCTGGGTTACTCAGGCCTGATGGAATGCATAGGCTTGAAGTGGAGTTTATCTCTGTAGATCTGTACTCATTTCTGGAATGCCAAACAACATCTGCATTTCCTGCTACAGAGGTGATTGGCAGCAGGGGCCTGGGCTACTGCAAAGCAGAAACACCCGAGGCAAGGTGCGCCCTGAGACAGAGGGGTCTCCTGTGGAATGACACTGATTTGGGATTTGTTGTGGACTGTAACATGCATGTCAAGCTGTGTGTCAGGAGCACATGACATGCTTGGGGCCATATGAACCAGACCCTGAGCCACTGGGAACCATGGCAGGATCTCTTTTGAGCTCTGTCATGAGACCAACACTCTTGAGATCATTGGTGTGACTGGTTCAGAGACAAGCCTGTGCCAGGGAGGGTAGTGGGGCTATGCCCAGCAGCCTGTTCCCTCTTCTAGGGAGAGTGGTGATAACTCGTCATGCCCTTGCAGTGGCGTGGAGGAAATACAGTGGTAATAAGCAAACCCATAGGGGCCTTGGGATTGTCACTGTGGGAAATTCAGCCTTGCATGCTGAAGATGTCCAGATCTTCACAGCTCATGTCCACACCCTCACAGCTCATGTCCACACCCTCACAGCTCATGTCCACACTCTCACAGCTCATGTCCACACCCTCACAGCTCATGTCCACACTCTCACAGCTCATGTCCACACCCTCACAGCTCTGTCCACAACCTCACAGCTCGTGGCCACACCCTCACAGCTCCTGTCTACACCCTCACAGTTTGTGTCCACACCCTCACAGCTCGTGGCCACACCCTCACAGCTCCTGTCTACACCCTCACAGTTTGTGTCCACACCCTCACAGCTCATGTCCACACCCTCACAGCTCGTGGCCACACTCTCACAGCTCATGTCCACACCCTCACAGCTCATGTCCACACCCTCACAGCTCGTGGCCACACCCTCACAGCTCGTGGCCACACCCTCACAGCTCGTGGCCACACCCTCACAGTTTGTGTCCACACCCTCACAGCTCCTGGCCACACCCTCACAGTTTGTGTCCACACCCTCATAGCTCATGGCCACACCATCACAGTTTGTGTCCACACCCTCACAGTTTGTGGCCACACCCTCACAGCTTGTGGCCACACCATCACAGCTCTTGTGTCCACACCATCACAGCTCATGGCCACACTCTTACAGCTCATGTCCACACCCTCACAGTTTGTGTCCACACCCTCACAGCTCTGTCCACACCCTCACAGCTCATGTCCACACCATCACAGCTCATGTCCACACCCTCACAGTTTGTGTCCACACCCTCACAGCTCATGTCCACACCCTCACAGCTAATTCCACACCCTCACAGCTCGTGTCCACACCATCACAGCTCATGTCCACACCCTCACAGTTTGTGTCTACATACTCACAGCTCATGTCCACACCCTCACAGCTCATGTCCACACCCTCACAGCTCATGTCCACACCCTCACAGCTCATGTCCACACCATCACAGTTTGTGTCTACATACTCACAGCTCATGTCCACACCCTCACAGCTCATGTCCACACCCTCACAGCTTGAGTGAGTCTACACCCTCACAGCTCATATCCACACTCTCACAGCTTGAGTGAGTCCACACTCTCACAGCTCATGTCCACACCCTCACAGCTAATGTCCACACCCTCACAGTTTGTGGCCACACCCTCACAGCTCGTGGCCACACCCTCACAGCTCGTGTCCACACCCTCACAGTTTGTGGCCACACCCTCACAGCTCATGGCCACACCATCACAGCTCATGGCCACACCATCACAGCTCATGTCCACACCATCACAGTTTGTGTCCACACCCTCACAGCTCATGTCCACACCATCACAGTTTGTGTCCACACCCTCACAGTTTGTGTCTACATACTCACAGCTCATGTCCACACCCTCACAGCTCATGTCCACACCCTCACAGCTTGAGTGAGTCCACACCCTCACAGCTCTTGTGTCCACACCCTCACAGCTAATGTCCACACCCTCACAGCTCCTGGCCACACCATCACAGTTTGTGTCCACACCCTCACAGCTCTTGTGTCCACACCCTCACAGCTCATGGCCACACCATCACAGCTCATGGCCACACCATCACAGCTCATGTCCACACCATCACAGTTTGTGTCTACATACTCACAGCTCATGTCCACACCATCACAGTTTGTGTCCACACCCTCACAGTTTGTGTCTACATACTCACAGCTCATGTCCACACCATCACAGCTCATGTCCACACCCTCACAGTTTGTGTCCACACCCTCACAGCTCGTGTCCACACCCTCACAGCTCGTGTCCACACCCTCACAGCTCTTGTGTCCACACCATCACAGCTCTTGTGTCCACACCATCACAACTCATGGCCACACCCTCACAGCTTGAGTGAGTCCACACCCTCACAGCTCATATCCACACTCTCACAGCTTGAGTGAGTCCACACTCTCACAGCTCATGTCCACACCCTCACAGCTAATGTCCACACCCTCACAGTTTGTGGCCACACCCTCACAGCTCGTGTCCACACCCTCACAGCTCGTGTCCACACCCTCACAGTTTGTGTCCACACCCTCACAGCTCATGTCCACACCATCACAGTTTGTGTCCACACCCTCACAGTTTGTGTCTACATACTCACAGCTCATGTCCACACCCTCACAGCTCATGTCCACACCCTCACAGCTCATGTCCACACCCTCACAGTTTGTGTCCACACCCTCACAGCTCATGTCCACACCCTCACAGTTTGTGTCTACATACTCACAGCTCATGTCCACACCCTCACAGCTCATGTCCACACCCTCACAGCTTGAGTGAGTCCACACCCTCACAGCTCATATCCACACTCTCACAGCTTGAGTGAGTCCACACTCTCACAGCTCATGTCCACACCCTCACAGCTAATGTCCACACCCTCACAGTTTGTGGCCACACCCTCACAGCTCGTGGCCACACCATCACAGCTCATGGCCACACCATCACAGCTCATGTCCACACCATCACAGTTTGTGTCCACACCCTCACAGCTCATGTCCACACCACACAGTTTGTGTCCACACCCTCACAGTTTGTGTCTACATACTCACAGCTCATGTCCACACCCTCACAGCTCATGTCCACACCCTCACAGCTTGAGTGAGTCCACACCCTCACAGCTCTTGTGTCCACACCCTCACAGCTAATGTCCACACCCTCACAGCTCCTGGCCACACCATCACAGTTTGTGTCCACACCCTCACAGCTCTTGTGTCCACACCATCACAGCTCTTGTGTCCACACCATCACAGCTCATGGCCACACCCTCACAGCTTGAGTGAGTCCACACCCTCACAGCTCATATCCACACTCTCACAGCTTGAGTGAGTCCACACTCTCACAGCTCATGTCCACACCCTCACAGCTAATGTCCACACCCTCACAGTTTGTGGCCACACCCTCACAGCTCGTGTCCACACCCTCACAGCTCGTGTCCACACCCTCACAGTTTGTGTCCACACCCTCACAGCTCATGTCCACACCATCACAGTTTGTGTCCACACCCTCACAGTTTGTGTCTACATACTCACAGCTCATGTCCACACCCTCACAGCTCATGTCCACACCCTCACAGCTCATGTCCACACCCTCACAGTTTGTGTCCACACCCTCACAGCTTGAGTGAGTCCACACCCTCACAGCTCATATCCACACTCTCACAGCTTGAGTGAGTCCACACTCTCACAGCTCATGTCCACACCCTCACAGCTAATGTCCACACCCTCACAGTTTGTGGCCACACCCTCACAGCTCGTGGCCACACCATCACAGCTCATGGCCACACCATCACAGCTCATGTCCACACCATCACAGTTTGTGTCCACACCCTCACAGCTCATGTCCACACCACACAGTTTGTGTCCACACCCTCACAGTTTGTGTCTACATACTCACAGCTCATGTCCACACCCTCACAGCTCATGTCCACACCCTCACAGCTTGAGTGAGTCCACACCCTCACAGCTCTTGTGTCCACACCCTCACAGCTAATGTCCACACCCTCACAGCTCCTGGCCACACCATCACAGTTTGTGTCCACACCCTCACAGCTCTTGTGTCCACACCATCACAGCTCTTGTGTCCACACCATCACAGCTCATGGCCACACCCTCACAGCTTGAGTGAGTCCACACCCTCACAGCTCATATCCACACTCTCACAGCTTGAGTGAGTCCACACTCTCACAGCTCATGTCCACACCCTCACAGCTAATGTCCACACCCTCACAGTTTGTGGCCACACCCTCACAGCTCGTGTCCACACCCTCACAGCTCGTGTCCACACCCTCACAGTTTGTGTCCACACCCTCACAGCTCATGTCCACACCATCACAGTTTGTGTCCACACCCTCACAGTTTGTGTCTACATACTCACAGCTCATGTCCACACCCTCACAGCTCATGTCCACACCCTCACAGCTTGAGTGAGTCCACACCCTCACAGCTCTTGTGTCCACACCCTCACAGCTAATGTCCACACCCTCACAGCTCCTGGCCACACCATCACAGTTTGTGTCCACACCCTCACAGCTCATGGCCACACCCTCACAGCTTGAGTGAGTCCACACCCTCACAGCTCATGTCCACACCCTCACAGCTGTGCTCATATCCATATTGCCTGTGTCTACATCCTCAAAGTTTGTTTCATGGTACTGGGAGTCTTCAACAGGGAGCCACCTTCTAAGAAGGCAATGGGTGGTATGGTATCTGTACAGGCTTCCTGGAACATAGTGCTGTTGTGTTCTTCCTTCAGGGGCGGCCTGAGCTGACACCCACAGCTATCAAGGCAGGAAAGCTACTGGCTCAGAGGCTCTTTGGGAAATCCTCAGCCTTAATGGATTACAGCAATGTGAGTTCCTATAAAGGATCCAAATCCAACCTGGGAAAGGCTTGGCTGGTTCTCCTGGCTGAAGGGTTCATTTGCACCTATGTGCCTACATGTGCATGGTGTATGTCTGCACACATGTATGCGTGCGTGCGTGCATATGCACAGATGTGTGTTCGTGGGTGTATGTATAAATGTGAGTGCATGTGCATACATGAGCAGGAGGACACAGTCCTTGGGGCCATATGAACCAGATCCCTAGTCACTGGGAATTATGGGCAGGATCTCTTGCGCTCTGTCGATGTATGGGTTCAGACAAAAGCCTGTACTGGTGAGGATAATGGGGCTATGGCCGGCAGCTTGTTCCCTATTCTGGAGAAAGGGACTTATGTGGTTTGGCTCCTGGTCCAGCCTAGGAACAATGAGTGGCCACCTGCTGTGCTCGTGTGTGGTTGGGTCCCTGGCTTCAGATTACTACTCAAGTGTCACTCAGGGGATGCAGTTTCAATTTGGGGGGCCCAAGAGACATATCTGATTCCAGACCTACTTTCCAGGTTCCCACGACTGTCTTCACACCACTGGAGTATGGCTGTGTGGGACTGTCTGAGGAGGAGGCTGTGGCTCTCCATGGCCAGGAGCATGTGGAGGTAGGGGACTAGCACCTGCTGTCCTGGATGGAGTCTTTAGGGCAGGTCCTTGACCTTCCTCCCCTGAGGCCCTGTGGTCCGGCAGCCTCCAGCCCGCCCCTGACTATGCTGTATGTAGAAGACTGTTGAGGTTCCTAGCATTCCCACCAGAGCTTCAGCATGCAGAGAGCTTGTGGCAGGTCGCAGGTCCCGGTGCTGCAGGGTTCTCCCTACCTCATAGTGGGAGGAGTTTCCCTTAACCTGAATGGCTCCTCCAAGGTAGCCTCTGGCCTGCTGGCTACTCCATTGTACCTTCTTGCCTAGGCTGGCCCACTTCTACTTACCTGCACCTCCACCTTTCTGGGACTCTCCTGAGGTTCCCAAGGGGCAAGACACACACTCGCAGCCTAAATTCTGTTCTCTTCCCCAGTTCTTCTAATGCCTACAGGCCCAGTGGCCCTGATTGGAGCCTTCATCCTAAACAAAGGGGTTTCCATTGGGTGCTTTTGGGAGTCTGCAGGGGCAGGCTGGCTGTGGCCCCAATGGTGCTTTCAGAGTAGGCCAGGGTAGCTGGAAGCTTTGAAAGCTGCCAGGTCGTGGAAACTGGAAGACTTTGGTGTAGGTCTTCCTGTAGCTGCAGCTTGCAGGCAGAGAGGCCCAGGTCACTAGGCTGTGGAGTCTGCCCGCTCTATGTACCGGGCCCCTCCATCATGGAGACAGGCCTGACAGGCCTGCCCTGCCAGCACTTTATTTGCTATTTTTGTTAGATTCATCATAAGTACACTGGGACATGTGTTCATAGCATTTTATTATGCTTTATGTTTCATGATGTCGAATGGCCAAACATTCTTGTTTGTTTTTTTTCAGTTCTGTCTTGCTTAGAACAATATTCTCTGAAGCCCTATTAATTAATAATGGCTGTGTAACACATGTGGGGCCTTGCTCATTTTTTATATGGCTTCAGCCCTGAACACACTGTCAAGCTCTTCATGGGTGCTGAAAGCCCTTGTTCCACAGCTCCAGTGAGGCTGAGGTCTGCCCTGCCCCTCCACAACCCTGCACCAACCCCTCCTCTTAGCTGAAGTTTGCCAAGTCAGCACCAGGGTATCTCAGGGAGGCCAGGCAGCCATCTGAGAGCCATTCCTGCTCAGGTGGCTAGGATGGGCACTCCTACACCAGCGACTTGCCTGAGGTCTCTCTGTCCAGTCTGCACCTCTTGGGGATGCCCCAGGAGCATGGCTCAAACATGGTCTCTGTGTTGTACCATGGCTAGTAGCACCTCAGCAGCCTGGTGCCTGCTCTCCTGCTGTAGTTCAGTGGGGAGTCTTAGATCTGGGTAGGAGAGACTATCTGCAAACTACATGGCTATGGATACAGGCTGCCTGAACATAGGAAGACACACACTCTCTACAAACAGTTGAGGTGTTTCCATATCTCACACATACCCTTGGATCACAAGAGTGCCTCTGGGTCTCTGAGAAATCTGCCTTCCCAGTACTTTTTGTTGTTGTTAGTTCCAAGACTATAGGACTGTCTTAGGCATGGCCACTGATTCAGGTGCTGGTGTCTTGTCACCCAGGTTTACCATGCATACTATAAGCCACTGGAATTCACAGTGACGGATCGGGATGCATCCCAGTGCTACATAAAGGTGAGTGTGCTTAGGACCAGGGGTAGGGTGCACTGGGCCTAAGAGGGGGAAGCTATTGAATACGGAGAGTGTGCTGATATCCACAGGGCAGAGCAGCAAATATTAGCCACTTTCCCCATGTGACAACATACCTGCAGAAGCAACTTAAGGAAGGGTTTACTTTGTCTCACAGTGCAAGGAAAGGCTTGGTGGCAAGAGCTTGACGTAGCTTGTCACATGTGTCTGCAGTCAAGAAGCAGAGAGATGGATGCTGGTGCTCAGCTCACAGTCTCTTTTTGTGCAGTCTGAACCACAGCCCATGGAATGGTGCTGCCCACGGTTATGATGGGGATACCCACCACCATTAACCCAATGTAGAAACTCCCTTGTGGAGCTTATCAAATTGACAGTCAGTACTAGCTACCACAAATGGAAACCTCTGAGGGCTGTGGAGATAGGGAATAGCAAGTCCCTACAGCTGGATGGGTCCCCTGTAGCTAAGTGACAATCAAAATCACTGTGGCTTTCAGATGGTGTGCTTGAGGGAGCCCCCACAGCTGGTGCTGGGCCTGCACTTCCTTGGCCCCAATGCTGGAGAAGTCACTCAAGGATTTGCTCTGGGGATCAAGTAAGTCATGTAGAATCCTGGCCATTTTGTGTTGTAGCCACTTCCCTCTGTGTTCTGACAGCAGTTTCTGTTAGTTGTCTTCACGGTAGTGGAAGCTGCAGGGTCCACATTTCTGGGGGAGGGGTTTGTGCCTATCTGCAGCAGGTATCCTTCACCCTGCCTCAGGCATGGCAGACACAGCGGGAGAGGGACTTTATCTGGCCAAAGGTCCTAAGCAGGATGACTGCAGCCCTGGGGAATGGCCAAAATGAGTGTGGTTGAGCCCTCACACCCCCAGCCTTCTACTATTCATTTTTGTTTCTGTTTCCTGTGAACTGTCTGGTTTTGTAGTGGTTGTTGTTTTGTCTGCCCTGCTGCCCCCTCCTTCCACAGGTTTCTCTATATAGCCCTGGCTCTCCTGTAACTGGCTCTGTAGACCAGGGTGGCCCCAAACTCAGAGATCTGCCTGCCTCTGCCACCCCAGTGCTGAGATTAAAGGTGTGTGCCACCACCACCAAGCCAAATTGTCTATTTGTATTTTGTGGTTTTTCTTTCTATTTGTTGTGCTACTATTATTGAGCTACAAGAGCTCTTTGCATATTAAGGAAATCAATATTATAAAAAGAGGTTGCCACCATTTAAAAGAACTTCATAAATTCTTCCCAAAACTGAATTGTCTGGGCAATTTGCATTCAGGACAGTGAATGGGAATGTACTGTGGAACAGCCCTATCTCGTTAATCCCAGGGCCCTCCCAGGCCAAGCTGATGTGGATGCCCTGTTTACCATCACCCACACCATGCATCCATGGTAAGACAGTGCCCACACAGGCTCTAGCAGGAAGCTCAGGAGAGGCTGCTCATGGATCCTACCTGTGTCTACTTTGGAGTAAACTCCTATGTGATAGCTCTGCTGCAATCTCCTAAAGACCACAGATAGACATTCCAAAGACATGGGCTCACCTTTTTACCAGCCATTGTCCTAACACATTTGTAGGCCAGATAGACCTGAGGCTTGCTGTCATATGAGAGGTGTGGCCCAAACCCTGTCTCACCCATACAACCCTTCAACATGTTGATCCCATTGCTTTGTTGGAATCTTCTCCCTGCTCTCCCTTGTCCCTAGACCCCTTACCCGCAAGGCCCAACTCTTAGCCACGTTCATGTGATCCCAGCCCACTGAGGACCCAGATGTCCACACACCCTCCTCCTGTCCACCTTTTCCTATGCCTTCTCACTTCTGTGTCCCTCAGGATTCAAGGTGTGGCAGGTGGGTGATTCCTGCCACACCTTGACAGTGATAGAACAGGCCTCAAGGAAGGGGCAACTGGGACAGAGAGACTAGAGCAAGCCAGGGATCGGAGGGTCTGAGGTAGGTAGCAGCTTAGCAGTGAGGTAGTGGGTGTTTGCTGGGAGGCAGTGGGCAGGGCAGCATAGGTGTGGGCAGACAGTCTTAGTGCTGACCCAGTAAGGAAATCACATGCCTTCTAAGCCTCCCCAAGGTCATGATGGACAGACCTCCCCAAACCGTCCACTTGACATTCCACTTTGAATGTGTGCAGATGTGGGGCGTCATATGCACAGGTGATGCAGACAGTAGGGATCCATCCCACCTGCTCCGAAGAGGTGGTGAAACTGCACATCTCCAAGCGCTCCGGCCTGGAGCCCACTGTGACTGGATGCTGAGGTTAAGTCACCATCCCTGCCAAGCTGAGGGCACACGCTATGCCATGTGACCAGTACAAGGCTCCTCAGACACCTGGGTCCAGGTGAGCAGGCTTGAAAGGAGCATTTGTGGCTAGAGTCATGGGAGCCACCGTGACAGGCAAGGGTTCCCCACAGGCTGGGCTCTCACAGCGTCTCCTGGTCAGTGTCAAGTGCTGCTCCCTGTGTGCCATTTGTCCCTGCAGGACGCACGAGTGATGGTTCATTTCCTTCTTGCCCAGAAGGTGGAGATGCTGCCTTGCACACAGCTGACTGTCCACCACACACATGGCTCTGCAATAGCTTTGTAAAGCCAGGCTGGCCTTCCTTACCAGTCATTGTAGTCCTCTTCTGAGGAAGAAATTGGTGAAGGCCTCCTGCCCCTGCCGTGTCACCTCTGTCTGATGGCACCCTTTAGAAGCCCCAGTCCTCGAGTCTGCATGCTACAGCCCATCCTGGGATGGCTGTCTTGACTATCACCATTTCTTGGTCTGGGTCCTTGGTGACTATTCTCACTGAAGCTGAGTGGGAGGCTATAGAAAGAGTTCTTTGCCCCTCAAGATGCCCTCTATCAGGTCTGAGTCCCAGACACCCAGTGGGTGGTCAGTCTGGTCGGGGGTCCTTGTCCTGGGCCTTCTGGCACCAGCTACACCACAGCTTCCCAGCACCAGGGCTGCATTTGATAAAGAGGGCCCTCTAAGAATGCTCTTACCACAATGTTATACCTTCTGGGTTTTTTTTAAGAGCCCCATATAAGTTTTGATTGAAATATTTTTTTGTAGCAACTGTAGTTGCTCTGATATACCAATCTGGGCAGGCAGGGGTGGGGGACTCTCTTTAAGGGCTTATTTCCAATCCATCTCTCAAGGGTCTCTTGTGGTTTGGGGTGACATAGCTAAGCCAATGTGAGGGTTGGCCTGTGCTGACCCCAACTGTTATTGGCAGGACTGGAAGGCTTTGCTGCCTCCTCAGAGACCCCAGATGTGGATGGAGCACCGTGTGTCCTGCAGGGATGACTGCATGGAGTAGTTACTCCACACCTGCATCCTCTGGCCAATCTTCCCATACTCCAGCATCAGATGATGATGGCCTGTGCAGAAACCCCATGTGGGCTGCCCAGGCTTGAGAACCCTGGCATTTCTGGAGCATCAATAAAGAGGGTGTTTCCCTAAAGCATGTCTGCTTGTGGTGTCCTCAGGATTGCCCAATGTCACATGGTAGTAGCTTCCAATCAGGATCTGCTGCCACCAGAACCACAGTACATGGAGCCACAGTGTTTTAGTCCTAGAGTTCCCACCAGCCATTGGGAGGAACAACCCTGACCTGACCCTTCCAGTCCCTGCCAGGACACAGCACCTCTCCATTCTCAGCCTGCATTCAGCTACTGGCTCAGATGTGAAGACATCTTTCTAGAGATCCCTCCTGGACCTTTTGCCAAAGTTACTCCTAAGGTCCAGAGGTCACCAAGGGTCAGGAACAGGAGAAAAGGGTTTGCTAGGGTTGTTTTGAGTTTTGTGTCTCTGAACTGAATGCTGCTCTCCTCCTCACTTTCTGCTGTGGACTGGTTTTGGCTAATCCTCCACATTGAAGCTCGATGGGACAGAGAGCACCTGTCAGTCACTGCAGGGAGAGACAGCCCTGTCAGGGAGGGGCAGGGCCCTGCATTATGCTGAGGCTTTAGCAGAGGCTAATCTCGTGTCTTCCTTAAGAAAACATCACTTAGCCTGGCCCCAGGAGCCTTGGATGGGACCCTGCTTGTCAGCCAACAAAGGAATGTGTTTGCACCTTAATGGGCCTACAGGAGTCTGGCTCAAAGTGGAAGTGTGCAGGGTGCTCTCAGGCGCCCAATTAAGACGCCAAGTGCTGTGCTGGGCCCGCCCTCCTGACAAGTGCAGGGCCAGATCAGCCATGTCCTATTTAATGCACCGCTGGTGGCACGCCCCAGCCTGCCAGGATCCTAGGGCGTGGTTGGGGGGTGGGGTGCTCCTCTAGCTTGAGGTTTTGTCTACCCTTGGAGGCAGAGAGGTCAACTAACACCTGCTGCCTCAGGCCAGTGGGGTGGAAAGCCTCTGGGGCCTGGCCAGGTGTATCCCATGGGACCGCAGCTCTGGGGGCAATCTCTGCCATGTGGGAAAGCAAGCACCTGAAAATGGCCTTGGTGCTGGGTAATGATTGAATTGCCTGTGTCTGGCCCTTTGCACACACTGGCCTGTAGTTTCCTGCCTACCCAGCCAGCCAATGCCATCCATACATTCATGTCCTCAAAGCCCCTTCAGGATAGTTACTGGTCTGTGCACACTGCCCCATTGGGGTCCTCTTAATCCTGTTCTGGCTCCATAGGACTGAGGGAGAGCTCTGAGCCCAGGTCTCACCAGAGCAGGGGGCTGCCTTTGTGGTCTCCTGAGCTTACTCCTGGACCCCCATAGCTAGGCCAGTGTATGCAGCTGCATTGGCTGACCCCAAAGGTAAGGGCCTCCTTTTACATCCTCTTCCCAGAGCAAAATATGCATCAGGGCATTTGCCCCTGGAATCTTGGTCTTAGCCTGTGCCAGCCTCTAGGAGGTCCAGACATCCACAAATCCATGTTCTATGGCTTCAGATCCTAGCTCCCTCTGTACTCCTGAAAAATGGGGAGCAGGAGTCTGGCCAACTCACAGGCAGCAAGTGCTGCAGAGGAAAGACTGCCACAGGGATGAGCCACCACCCAAGCTATCTTTGGAGCTAGCCAGTGTAGCCCCACACATTGGCCTGGCTGTAGAGCCCAGGAGCAGGAGACACAAAGGCAGCCCAGTGCTCTGGTGAGACCTGACCCCAGAGCCCTCACTCAGTCTTGTGTGGAGCCAGAACAGAATCAGGAAGTCCCCAACAGGGCAGTGTGCACAGACCAAGGTGCTACTCACCAAGGGTTGTTGTGCCCTGTGCTGAAGGCAGCAAATGCCAAGGAGCAGGACCCATGGATGAGCTGCATCAGCAATGGTATCTGTCCTGAGTGTCTGCACCTCCTAGTTGCAGGATCACTGCAGGGCCAGTCCCCTCTCTGGACCAGAAAATGCAACAAGGGCTAGAATGCCCCAGGGCCAGGTGCTCCCCATCCCAGAGCCAGGTGCTCCCCTGGGCCTCCTCTTCTCTGCCTTTGCATGTTTTTATGATGCAATGAAAATATGTTTTTAATTCCTCAGATTGTTCCATGTAACCTGCAATTACCCCCGGCAATACTTTACACACCTCTGCTTGTGGCTCTGGATTGCGCAAGGACATGGGAAGGAAAGGAGTTGGTAGGAGCTCCCTCCCTGCCTGACTACCCTGGGAAGGAGAATGGAGCACCTGGCCCCTAGCGCCTTGTCCCGGCCCACACCATCCCCACTTCATGCTGTCCTGAGATCCCTGTGCAGCAGGCACAGAGAAGGGTGACAGGTGCTTTTGAGGACCAGGCTGAGGGTACAGTAGTGAAGGACAGATCCCAGCAAGACTCTGAGAGGGTTCTGAGGCAAACAGTAGAGCAGCTGAGACTGTAGCACACACACCCATTCTGCATATCACAAACCCCTGGGGACCCCTACCTCTGCTCAGCTGGCAGCAGGGATGTGTGTCCCTACTGTGCTTTGCTGACTGTGGAGATTATTTCCATGTCCTAGCTGGGCACCCTTGCCAGAAAGTGTACTTGCCTGTGAGAAACAGCAGTGACTGCCTGAGGCCTCAGACATGAGCTTGTGCCTGAGATCCACATTTTTGTTCTTTGCTACCTTGGCATATGACTCAGTTCCACAGTTCCAGCAGTGGTGCCCAAATAGAACCCAGGAGGTGCCACCAGTGTCTGGGACCCTGGCCCCAGTGTGATGTAGAACCAGGCAAGCTTAACCCCCCACCTAGGACTCACATACTGAATGCTACCTGGAGCTATGGGCAAGCTAGGACTTAAGAACATCTTGAGACAGCTGCCCAGCATGTCTGTCAAATAGGCTGTGTCTTTGAAGAGACCTAGGACTAAAAGACCATGTCACTATTCAAGCTCAAGATCTCCCTGATCAGGAGGCTTCATCAAATGAGACGCATGATTGTGTCTGCACTGGACTGTCCTTTCCTGCTCCTCTCACTCTTGCCTTACCTGTTCCTCTGGATGCTTCTTCCCTGCACCTCATAACCTTGGGTGACATACTCCAGGCAAGGGCCCCTCCTTCCAATGCATGACCAAATGCACTTTACTCTCCTGGCCCGGCCTCTGCCTGTCCTCCTACCTCCCTAGTCAGTTCACCCTTAGCTCCACATGGCATACACAGTGGGAATGATGTGTGCAGGTCATACCTAGACATGGGTGGGCATTCCCATAGCTAGAGGCCAGCAGGCAGGCACTGGATGCGTAGGAGTGGACCACACAGACCTAACTCCCTTTGGAAGCATCTGTGAATTAATTCTCCATCCATATGACCTGAGACAGGCCTAGCTCCTGGGGGCCAACCCCAACCCAGGAGGAAGGTGTACTCTTCTGATGGAGGATGTCCTTCTGTATATATGTTTCTCTTCTTGGTTGATGAATAAAACACTGTTTGGCCAATAACCAGTAGAGGCAGCAAGATAGGTGGGACTAGGAGATGAGGAGAATTCTGGGAAAGGTAGGCAGAGAGGCGCAGCAGGAGGCGCCATGGAGGAACCGGGAGGGTAGGGTGTGCCAGGCATTCTCCAGTAAGATAAGGCCATGTAGAAACACATAGATTAATAGAAATGGGTTAATAAGAGATCTAGCCAATAAGAAGCCCTATCCATCGGCCAACAGTTTAATAATAAATATAAGTCTTTGTGTGCTTATTTGGGGCTGAAGGGTGGCGGGATAAGAACCTCCAGCAACACTCTTCTGGCCCAAAATTTGCAGGCTGTGGACTTACTACTGGGTAGGAACAAGGGCTTCCAGACTCTGTCTCCTGGGCATCTGTGGAACTCAAGCAGCAGTCCTGGTCTTTGTTAGTGTTCTATTGCTGTGAAGAGACGCAATGACCATAGCAACTCTTTAATTGGGGCTTGCTTACAGTTTTAGAGGTTTAGTCCATTCCCCCCCCCCCATGGTGGGGAGCATGGTGGCATGCAGGCAGACATGGTGCTGGAGAAGGAGCTGAAAGTTTTACATCTTGATCCACAGGCAGCAGGAAGAGAAAGAAAGACTGCGCCTGGTTTGGGCCCTTGAAACCTCAAAGCCCACCCCCAGTGACACACTTCCTCCAACAATAAGTCCACATCTCTGAATCCCTCCCAAGTAGTGCCACTCCCAGATGACTAAGCATTCAAACATCTGAGCCTATGGGGGCCGTTCTTATTCAAACCACCACATCCCCCAAACCTTCCCTAATGGGCCTTCAGCACCAAAGATGTCTCCCTGAGGAACGTGAGCTAAGCACAAGCCTCTGTACCATTTAAGCTGGCTTCATCCTGTCTCCTCTCCTTGTCCCCACAAGGTGCTTTTTCCAGTGCAAGTCCAGAGCCAGCAGAATCCATGCGGCTTTGTTTTCTGATCCAGGCTCAGGCTGCACTGCTATGGGCTGCTCCTCAAGTGCTTCCTGAGCTAGGCAAAGACACAAATAAATAAATGGAGCCACACACTTATGCCTTGCAGTGGAATGCAACAGGAGGGCGCTGCCAGACCTAAGCCCCCCTCGACCCTCACAGCCAGGGAAGGATCTTATTGGTGCTTTGACTGGCTTCTTCCAGGTGTGATGGGAGATTCCCCAGTTCTGTGTAGACACAGCAGTCCTGCCACAGCCATGCCATAGGTTGCTCAGCAGCCCTCCCAGAGAGAGGGTAGAGAAAAAAGGAGTTTCCCAGAGAGGCTGGTGAGGGCTTGTCCAATCATGACCCAAGATACTCAGGATGTTGAATAACTGAACACAAGATTCTTCAACACAGGTGCCAGGAGGCCTCGAGGAGATGATGGTGGCCCCTGCACCTCTCCATGCAGTGTCATGTCATACTCATGCCTGACATTGCCCATCTTGTGTGGCCCAGGTCCTCCAAAGGTCCAACATGGATGCTGTTCACTCTGAATGGGGAACTGTCCTGGGAGGAGGAGGAACAGGAGGCCCATTTGATGGTGACCTTGTGACCTTGATGGTGAGGCAGCCAGAGCTATGGCTGCTCAACCATGGGCAGCTGCTGGCCCTCACTTTCCTGCAGAGCCACCCTGAGCATCCCTGCTGCTGGGACCTGGCTTCTGCTACCTCCCCTTGCTGTCCCCAACCCCCTTAAGCTCTCCAAGAGTTCTCATGTTTCTGGTCTTGCCACCAGAGGGTTTGGGCAGCCCTGCAAATTCTGGTCCACAGCCAAGCACCTGTGGCTACAAGGGCTGTGCGGAGACCTTCACATCTCCCAGGGGCCTAGAAGCATCTTAGACCTGAGCCTGCCTAATCTCAGCCCTGCTGCGGTTTATGATACTCAGGTTACCCTAATCCTGAAACCCAAGCTGGGATCCCAGGAGCCGTCCCAGTGCCATCTGAGGAGCACATGAGGCTTCCCAGTAGGCGGTAAGAAGACTCCCTTCACAGGCCTTCTGTATTCAGAACTGGCCTTCACCAGGGATAGAGCAGGGTTCTGGGCACTCATAGGCTGGAAATCCAATCCACATAGACCCAAGGAGTCACTGAAGATACCAAACTCAGCTGCCTGAATGAGGGTGAAGCCTCATCTCAGGGAGGAAACTCAAAGCCAGGAGCAAAGGCATCAGGGATGGGCAAGGCAGACCAGGCCCAATCCCTTCTAGGATTTCATTGGACAGCGATTGGGCCTTGTAGTTCCATAAAATTAATTTTTTTCTCTCCCAATAAAATTGGATATTTTGAGCTTAAAACTGATGATCAAATAACACCAAATGCTTGGGAATAAAGTGGGGCCATAAACAAGTTATAGTGTGACATAGCAACCGGGAGTTAATAGCCAGATGGGCACAGTTCCCTGCCCCAGTTGTGGCCACTGACTGCTTTGAGACAAGGGCTGATGGATAGAGGGTTTGAGTCATGAGACATCAGGCTCTTATCTGGCTACTCATTGGGCCTTATTTGCAGCCCATCCCCAAAGCCCAGCACATATGACTGGCCTGATAAGCACCCCGGCATGAGGCAGAGGTATCCTGCTGTCTCCTTTGCTCTACTTATGTTGGAAAGGCACACTGGCCATGCATGACAAGAGCACCTGTGTCTCCAGCATCTTCACCTAACTTCCCTGGAAGCAGATGCAATTAGCTCCTAACCCACAAGAGTCAAGCTATGCAATGGAGTGTCAGTGTAAAAGCTGTGTCTGCTTACAGTTTTTCTGCTTATAGTTTTTATGGAGGCCCTGCTTGATGAGTGAGGAAAGCAATTCACAGACACCCTCCCCCTTCCAGGAGCCTCTGTGAGCTGAGATGGCAAAGCCAGGATTTAGGCATGTCTGCCCTACTACCCTCCCCTCAGAGGCCTCAGTACCAGTTCCCAGCCTGAGGGAGAGGGTGGATGAGAGGCAAGACCTTCAGAAGGCTTCAATGGCTCATTGTTCTGCCTGTGGTGGCTGGAATTGGGCCGGCCCATTATAATAATAAAGTTCTAACACTCAGCCAGTGGCTGGGTTTCCATAGCTTGGGGAGTATTTAATTTTCAAAGTCTCAGGGAGGGAAGCTGTGTGTAAATGGAGTTTGTTGTTCCCGTCAGCCCATTCTTTGCAAGGCCAAGTCTCCTATCCCATGCCTTCATTCTCTCAGAAGCTGCTGTACCTGTCAGCTCCCCAGTGCCCAGGCATGCCAGGGCGGGCAACTATACTAGGAGACCCAGACACAATGTGAGTGAGTCTTGCCTTCACCAGCTCAGACAGGCTCTCACTCCACCCCACCAACTTAGCTGAAGGCCTCCGAGAGGACCAGATGCCTGATACCACAGGGGGCCAAATGGATTGAATGAAGTTCCTTTGCTGTGGACATTCTCCTCAGCACACAGCTGGCCTGATTAGCTTTTCTTTTTGCTTTTGAAAAAGTCTCAATTAGTTTAGCCAGCCTGGAACTTTCTGTGTTCAAGTCTCAGATTTGCAGAAGTCTGTTTGCCTCTTCCTGGAGTGCTGGGCCACCACAGCCGGCCTTTGCCTGCTCTTTCTGCCATGTTCTCTGTGGTTGTCACAGGCCAGAAGTGTGCCTTGGCCTCTGCCTTGGCTGACTTTTCCTTCCTCTGACTGGGTAGCATTCAGTGCAGGGTCTCCCTCCTGCTCAGGGCTCCTATAGAATGTTCATTCTCTTATCTGAAAGGGTGTTTTTTCCCCACTTATCCAAAGAGGCCTTCCTTATGTTTAGGGAAAAATGGAAAACCAATATGGTTGCTGGGAACCATAATCACTGAGCCATCTCTTTGGCAAAGCCTACATAAATATAAATATTTAAAAAAAAATAAGACAAAGCTCTTCTCTGCCTGGTCTACAAAGAGTTTCAGGCCAGCCAGGACTATATCGTGAGACCCTGTCTTGGGGGTGGGGGAGAGAGAACAAAATGCTGAGTGTTGAGAGGACTTGTTGCTCTTGCAGAGGACTCGGGTTCCATTCTCACCACCCATGTGGTGGCTCACAACCATCTGAACTCCAGCACAGGGGATCTGACCTGTGAGGACGTCAGCCACACACAGGGTACATATACATACATGCAAGCAAAAAGCCACACATATTGGGTAAACCACAAACAATTTTTAAATTAATTCATTTTAATATATATGCATGTACCTGTGTGAGTTTCTGTGCACCATGTGAATGCAGGAGTCCTGGGAGGCCAGAGCAGGCACCAGACCCTGGAAAGGGGATTACTGAAGCTAAATTAAAACTATAGGCAATTGAGCACCAACATGTGAAAGGCATTGCCCTGACCTTCACAGGATGGTCTGCACTCCTGCCCTGCCCATGGAAGCAGCACCTGCGCCTCCTGCCTGCTCTCCTCAAGAGGAGGCTCCAGACTATGTGTGGTTCATTGGAGCAGCCTGGCCACTTGGATGCCAGTTCACTGCCCTTCCATTCTGAGGTATTATACTCTGCTGTGGTAGGTACGCTCACCATTGTGGCCACTCAGACCTGACTCTAGGTTTCTGTCCCAATGAAACAGACCGTGTGCAATGCCCAGGTAGGGGTACCTCAAACCCCTCCTGTCCGTGTGTAGTTCTGACTGTAGCAGTATAGTCCATTAAATTATAGATTGATCAGTTAAAAGAAAAACTATAGGCAATAACATTACAAGCAGAGGAAGTTACAAAGCAATACCTACTTCAGATGTACATACTAAATTCTTTTAAAAATATGAACATATTGAAGATAGCAACACATAAAAGGAATTTATTATGGCCAAATAGGATGTGTCCCAGGAATGCAAGATGTTTTCTTTTGAACATTCTATCTGTATACTTTAGTACATTAACCAAATGTACTACATTATTAGAGAACGTGCATTTGACTAAGTTTATACATTTTTTGGAAAACCACTCAGAAAAAAAAATTCAGTTAAGAGCATGGACTGCTCTCCCTGAGGACCCAGGTTCTGTTCCCAACACCCACTTGGTGACTCACAAAGGTCTGTAACTCTAGTTCCAGGGAATCCCATCCTCTCTTCTGGCCTCTGAGCACCAGGTATACATGTGGTACACAGACATACATTCAAGGCAAAACGTCTAGCTTATAAAATAAAATTTGAAGAATAAAGGTTTAAAAATAAACAAACAAAACTTCAAACAAGCAAAACAGTGGGATGAGTGACAGCAACTGATGTCATACTTAGTGGTGAAAAAAAAAACACCATTTCCTTTTAAGATTCGGAACAAGTCAAAGGTGCCCACTGCTACTACTTTCCTTGCGTCGCTGAAATTTCTAAGCATTTCCATGGGCAATAGTAATAATAATAACAATTTATGGTGTGGTATGCACAGTATAGGATGATTGTGATTTTAAAGAGAATGCCCCCCCAGGGGGTGGTCCTGTTAGAAGGCGTGGCCTTGTTGGAGTTGGTGTGGTCTTGTTGGAGGAAGTGTCTCACAGTGGAGGTGGGCTTTGAGGTATCGTCTATGCTCAGGCCACACCCGGTGTCTCAGTTCACTTCGGCTTGTGTGCTGATCAAGATATAGGACTCTCAGCTTCAGCATCATGTCTGCCTGCATGCCACCGAGTCCTACCATGATGATAGTGGACTGAACCTCAGAAACTGTAAGCCCCCCATTAAATGTTTTCCTTTATGAGAGTTGCTGTGGTTATGGTGTCTCTTCACAGCAATTGAAACTCTAAGACAATGATATACAGATGTCTTCTGTGTCTGTGGATTCTGATTCAACTCATTCAAACAGCTGTGACAGAAAATATTCAGTGAGGGGGTGAAATATGTACACCACACACACACACACACACACCACATAATAATAAATATTTAAAATAATTTTTAGATACACTCTTGCTATAAAGATCAGACTGGCCTCAAACTCATGATCCTCCTGCCTCACCTTCCTGAGTTGTGAGATTACAAGGCTCTGCTACTATGCTTAGTTCTGCTGAAAAGGGTTAAAGTAGACAAAAAATAAAAAATAAAGGAAAAGACACACTTTGTTCACAGATTGGAAAACTTAATATTTGTGATGGGTCTCATTCATATTGGGCATGTGGGTTAGTGCTGAGCTACAATCTTAGCCCAACATTTTATTTTATTGGGGGGAGTGGTGGGACAGGGAACTTGCTCTGTAGACCAGGCTGGTACTTAACTCCCAGAGATCCTCCTGCCTCTGACCTCTGGAATTTGGGACTAAAGGCTTGCATTACCACACCTGGAACCCCAGCCCAACATTTTTCTTAAGGATTTTATTTATTATGTATATAACATTCTGCTTCCTTGTGTATCTGCACACCAGAAGAGGGCACCAGATTTCATACTGGATGGTTGTGAGCCACCATTTGGTTGCTGGGAATTGAACTCAGGAGCTCTAGAAGAGCAGTCAGTGCTCTGAGCCATCTCTCCAGCCCCCCAGCCCAACATTTTAAAACATCAATACACCCTAAGTGATTTAAAGACTTAAGCAATTACTATTAATATTCCAGTGGTGTTTTGGAAAAGTAGAAAAACCTACCCTAAACAGAGCATGCCTGTAATCCCAGAGCTTGTGAGAGAAGCTGAGAGAGCAGGATTTCAAATACTGTGTGTTATGAAGGATAGGTTGATATGCAGATGCCCTAGATGTAGTCTTCTATGTCTGTGGATTCTGCTTCAACACATTAGCCAGCTGTGATGGAAAATATTCAGCGAGGGGGTGAGATCGCTCACCTGCCAGTCAAGGCTGCAGAATGAAACTGCCTCAGTAGGAAAGAAGAGAGTAAGAGGGGGAAGGAGGGAGGAAGGGAGAGAAAGAAACCCTAAAACTCAGAAAGAGTCTCAAGGAACCCTTAGGAGCCCCCGCCCAACTCCCTCTCCAGCAAACTTGAAGGCCTCAAACTTCCTGATTTCAAACTTAACTACAAAGCTACAGTAATCAGTACAGTGTGGCACTGACATTAAATCAGACATAGCTGTACAGTGGTGACACACGCCTTTGACCCCAGCACTCAGGAGGCAGAGGCAGGCGGATCTCTGTGAGGTAGAGACCAGCCTGGTCTAAAAAGCTATGCAGAGAAACCCTGTCTGGAAAAAAACAAAAAACAAAACAAACAAACAACAACAAAAAAAACAAAACAAAAAACCAAAAACAGACATATAGACCAATGGAAAATAACAGAAAGCCCAATAGATAAGAAACATAGCTGGGTGATGGCACACACCTTTAATCCCAACGGAGGCAGATGGGTCTCTGTGAATTCAAGGCCAGTTTGGTCTACAGACCAAGTTCCAGGACAGCCATGGCTACACAGTGAAACCCTGTCTCAATAAACCAAAAAAAGAAAAAAAGAAATGAAACACACTCATATATATTTATGATGATTAGTGTGCATGTGATGTTTGTATGCACGCAGTATTAAGTGACTTTTAAAATATTTTTTATGAGTCTGACTGTTTTGTCTGAATATGTGTATAACACGTGTATGCATTGCCTTCGGAGGCCAGAGGAAGGAAGGTGTTGAATCCCCTGGAACTAGAGTTGCAGCCAGCTGTGAGCTGCCATCTCTCCAGCCCCACTAAATGACTGCTGTTGTTTCTTGTTTGTTTATTTTTGTTGTTTTTTAACATTGGAAGAGTTCATTTATTGAAGACACGTGGGAGAGCATAGTCAGAGGCAGGGATATCTGGAAGGGTCCAGAGTGGACATGACGGGGTTGAGCTGGGCCATGTGAGGAGAGGTAAGAGGAAAAGAGAGAGGAGAGAGGGAATCAGGTGCAGCAGCCAGGAGGCTGGCCAAAGGTCCAATGTACCAAACAACTTTTGACAAAAGTGCCAAGACAGAGAAAGGACAATGCCTTTAATAAATAGTTCTGGGAAACTTGAGTGTCCACATACCAAGCTGAGAGCATAACTACTTGTTGGCAGTTTGTGGAGGAATTGGAACTCTTTTTTGTTTGTTTGTTTTGGTTTTTCGAGACAGGGTTTCTCTGTGTAGCTTTGGAGCCTATCCTGGCACTTGCTCTGGAGATCAGGCTGGCCTCGAACTCACAGAGATCCGCCTGCCCCTGCCTCCCGAGTGCTGGAATTAAAGGCGTGCACCACCAACGCACGGCAGGAATTGGAACTCTTATGCATGACTGATGGCAACAGGAAATGATGTGACTATCTTGGAACACTGGCAGTTTATCACCAAACAAAACACAATTACTGTAAGACTTAGCAATTCTAATCTTTTTTAGTGGATATCTAAAGAATTAAAATCAGGCTGGAGAGATGGCTCAGTGGTTTAGAACACTTGCTGCTCTCCCAGAAACCCTGGTTCAGTTCCCAGCACCCACATGGCAGCTCACAACCATCTGTAAATTCAATTCCAGGGAATCCAACATCTTCTTTTGGCCTCTGAGGGCACCAGACATGCACATGATGCAGACATAAATGAACAAAAAACGTTCATAACACGTACATTTTTAAAAATTAAAACCAGGGATCTTTTACAGAGTGTCCTGGCTAGTTTTATGTCAATTTGACACAAACTAGAGCTTTGTCTGAAAAGAGGGAACCAACTGAGAAAATGCCTCCATAAGATCCAGTTGTAGGGTATGTCCTTAATTATTGATCAATGGGGGAGGGCGAAGCCCATGGTGGGTGGGGCCACCTCTGGGCTGGTAGTCCTGGGTTCTATAAGAAAGCAATCCGAGGAAGCCATGGGAAGCAAGCAGCACCCTTCCGTGGCCTCTGCATCAGCTTCTGCCCTGTTTGAGTTCCTGTCCTGACTTTCTTTAATGATGTACATTGCTGTAGAAGTGTAAACCAAATAAACCCGTTCCTCCCCAACTTGCCTTTTGGTCATAGTGTTTCATCACAACAATGGAAACCCTGACTAGGACACAGTGATTCCACAGCACTATTTCCCACAGTGGCCAAAGGTGCAAACAGTTCAGTGTTATGAGGGATGAAAGGTAAACAAAATGTGGTCACTCGAAGAAGGGGGTCAGTCACTTTATTTTGGGGTATTTTTGAAATAGGGTCTGACTATGTAGACCAGGCTGGCCTGGAGCTCACAGAGATCCACCTGCCTCTGCCTTCTGAGTCCTGAAATTAAAGACTGGCTAGTTTTAAAATGTTTTCATTTATTTTTATATGTAAGAGTGCTTTTGCCTGCATGTATATAAGTAAGCCATGTATGTGCCCGGTGCCAAAGAAACTAGAAAAGATCATCAGATACCCCGGAACTGTAGTTACAGATAGCTTGTGAGCCACAGTGTGGGTGCTGGTAAACAAACTGAGGTCCTATACAAGAGCAGTCAGTGATCTTAACATCTGAGCCATCTTTCCAGTCTCTCAGTCAACACTTAAAAGGAAGGCAACTTAAACACACGCTATCGCATAGATGAATCTTGAAATCATACTAAATGAAATACATTCACAAATGGACAAACACTGTGTGAGCACCAGGTATGTGGGCACACAGTCAAATTTAGACTCAAAATGGTGGGTGCTCAGTGTTTGGAGATGAGGGCTCAGTGTTCAATGGAGAACTTCTGGTGTGATGAAATGGCTCTGCAAATGGTGACGAAGGATGCACAGCCTTGTGAATATATTTATTAATACTACTACTACTACATTGCATACTTTACAATGGTTACTACGATAAATTTTGTCATGCACATTTGAGGTGATGCCCTAAAATAAAACTAAAAGGCAGTTTGGAAAAGGCCTACCTATGCAGGAGGGGCTTTGTTGTGTGGTCTTTCATACAAGCCTGCTGCTCACTCTCTGCTGATTAGTCCGGGAGTTGGCTCCAGCTGCTTGGGGCCTCCGGGTGATCGGAATTCACAGAAACAACCCCTCCCCTTAAGGGAGGAAGTTTAAATTATCAGGTCAATTAGGAAAGATACAACCGAAAAAAAAAAAAATCCAAGTTTCATTCACACTTCAAGGAGGTGTTTCCCGGTTGGGTGCCACTTTTATTATTTTTGGCCCAGGCTACTGAAAACCCCACAGACCCTTGGAAGGTACAATGTGATCTTTGATTCCCGTTTCAAGGATCAAAGCGAGTGAGTCTGGGTGTAAATGCAGATAACATTTCAGAGATCTTTCATGAAAAGAGTCACCAGAGCGGGGCAGTCAGGGAGCTGGTGTGTTATGCATATGCTTGCTTTCATTAAAGCAAAGCCTTCTGGTCCTTGTCCAAGGACTGGTCCTTGGACCATCTAAACACGGCGTCTGGGTTGTGGGATGACACCATGAGGACACGGAGGAGCTAGAGGGACAAACCCTCATATGCACGTGAAGGGCACATAGGCTCACCTCCTGGACTTTTATTAAAAAAAAAAAAAAAAAAAAAAAAAAAAAAAAAGCCTGGGTATGGACTGGGCTCCCCAGTGCCTGGCAGCACGCTGGGCTAGGACTGCCCTGTCCAAGAGGCACTGGCAGCCAGCCCTCACCGTCCTCTCTGGATCCTGATAGACACACCCACGCGAGACGAGGAAAGACACAAGCCTTGCTTGCTTGCTTGCTTGCCTGAAGCTACCTACTATGATTCCAAATGGAGGGATGTGCTGCCAGCTTGCCCTGCCTGCTGCGGCTGGCCTGGAGATAGGCAGACACTGGGCCTTCTCAGGCTCTGAGCATGGCAACGGAGGGTGACTGTCACTCGGGGAGACACACTCCCCAGGACTGCAGGCTCAGCAGCCACTCAGTACCCAACCCACGCTGGCCCACAGCGCTGTCCTCTTGATGACAGCAAGAACTGGGAAAGCAGCCAGCCTGTGCTCCTGCGGGACCCAAGGACCAGCCGGCGCCTGCGCACGCGGCCTCTCGGCATGGGAGCGAGCGCGCGCTCCCATCACCCCCCGCGCCGCGCCGCGCCGTAGCGCTGGCACCGTGGGGACGTCTGCAAGGCAGAAGGCTCGCGGCTCACGGCGCAGGCGCGGCGAGCCGAGCGTGCGCGCGCAGCCCCGCGGGAAGGCGAGCGTGGGGCGTCCGGGGTGGCAGTGCGCACGCCGGAGGGGGGCGTGGCTGACGAAATCGCAGGAACCGGCTGCCTCGGGTCGGATCTCGGCGGCAGGGTTAGTGGGGCTGGGTCAGTGTGGCGGCGCGAGGTGGGGCGGCGGGCTGAGGAATCACGCCCCTGCTCCCCTGATCTCGCTCAGGCTCTTCTCGCTCTTCACTTTGCAGGTGGCTGTGGGATCCTGGCCTCGGAAGCACGCCGCTCTGTCCGGTGTCCGTCAGCAGAGCCTCTGACCCTGGCGGCCTCGCTTTGCACATTCTCAGGTAGGAGGGCTTCATTGACCCGGAGCTTGTGAGCTGGTGTCCTGCTTCATGGTTGCTAGCGGGCAGGTGGGCGGTGCTGGTAGTCCGTCCTCCATTCATATTTTGGCTTTGGGCAAGTTCTGTTCCCGGGTCTCCTGGGTCTTGGAGCAAAGAACTCAGTCAGTGTGTCAGGTACCGCCAGCCTGCGGAGGAAGATACCCACGCGCCGCGGCCCTCCGTCTTCTAGTAGATTGCTGTCCCATCCAGGAAAAGGAGCTAAGTTACCTAGCGCCGGGTAGAGTTGATGGAGAGAAGAGAGAGAGTTCCACAGACTGATAGGCAAGGGCGGTGTGGGATGATCTTGAGGCTCAAAAAGTGAGTGACTGGCTCAGGGTCAGGAAGACCGAGGCTGAAGTAGGAATTGACTGTTCACCTCGGGGGTGGGGGCACCTCTTTCCTAGATTGCCAGAGGCACTCAGGCAGATAACATCTTAAGGTTTGTAGTTGGGGTGGGAGGTGTGGGTGGCACACTGGCTTCTGGGCATGTGACATGGTGTTTGTGGGCAGCCTGACACTAGCTTTGGGGCCTGGGGCCTGACTTGTGGGTACTGCCTTTTGAGAACTCACTGAGAGGCTGGATCTGGTTCATGATTATGGTGAGAATCCCAGGTCAGGGGCTGGGCTTTCAGGTGTGAGTCAGGGGTCTACCTGAGATGGTCAGAATGCTTGGTTGGTAGACTTAGGTGCTGGTGGTACTAGCAGCCAAGTGTTGCAAGCCACTTGGGAGGTGCTGGCACAAACATCAACTTTGCTGTACCTTTCTGGAGAAACTGACTCTGGGTCGGGGTAAACACATGGAAAACCAGATGTGAATATACTTGCTGGCCTTGGTGATCCTAAGAGAGAGAGAGCTCCAGGAGGGATAAAGCGGAGAGTTGAGAGGAGGTCTCAAGTGATATGCTTCTCTCTCTAGACAGACTGGAGTAGTGTGAGAGCCCAGAGGAGGGCTCCTTGTCCTGCTTCCTTGTGTGGCCTTGTGACCACAGCTTGGAATAAGGGTGGGTCCAACCATCAGAAGGAGCTCTGGCCAGGCGCTGGTGGTGACAGGAGGAGACCCCAAAGTGGAATTGCAGAAATTCACCTTTGGGGATTAGGGTGTCAGGTTATTGACTGGAATGAGGGTGAGAGAGGTGTGCTCAGGATTGGGTAGCTTTGCCTGCAGGTGGTCCCTGGAATCCTGAGAGCAGGAGGAAACAGACCAAGCCAGGCAACCTGCTCTGTCAGGTGTGCATGGTGCTGGATGGACAAAGATGTTTCGGCATGCACTGTTCTTAGTTTACAGTGTTCCTGCAGCCAGGAGCCCAATCATTCCACTCTGAAGGGTAGTCCATAGCCTGTGAAATGATTTGTGGTTACACTAGATAGACTCTACTGCCAGGTTCTGCTCCTCTGCTGTCATCTACTAATTGGTGTGTGGCTGCACACAAATCACTTTGCCACTCTTCCTTGGCAATAATAGCATCCAGCTTGTGGGTGGTCAGCATTCAGCACAAAAGGTACAAATAACAGTTGATACTGTCATTGCCCTAAACTTCCGTGAAGTTCTGGTCTAGCTCCTTTTAGGATTGGCAGCATCTGTTATTACACCTCGAAAGTCACAGGCAGCATTTGTCTGTTTCCTTTACCCTCCCAGGCCAGCTCATGGGTCCCTCCTTCCACTCAGAACAGCTAATCAGGTCCCTGAGGGTTTTCTGCCTGCTGCCTCCTCCTGTCAGCTCAGTGGTGATGGTTGGGCCTAGTCCCTGCTCTTCCCCACCTTGTTTTTGGACAGATTTCCTTGGATGATGGCCTGCATCCGATGGTCCCGGGACTCTTACCGACTCAGCTCCTCTGGCCCTCAGCATTTCTCTGGAATGGCAGTCTGCCACACCTTTCCAGCTGCTTCTTGGCCTGTTGTGTTGTGTCTGCCTCATCTGTCTGCACCAGGCCCCGAGTGGGCCCCTTCTCCCTCTACTCCTGGCACGCCTCATGGCAGGTGCCATTGGCAGAACCCTGGTAATCCTATACAGGTGGCAGCCAGTTTCGCCAGTGCACACCCTTGGCAGCAGATGGATGGTAGCTCACAGCATGACCCTTGGTGGATTTCTGGATTGAGAGGCCCTGCTGTGGGAACCCCATGTGTGTGTATACCACCATGAATCAGAATAGCACAGTTAATGATTCTTCTGGCAGTAAACCTACAAAAGAGGCCCTCCAGCTGGATGGATACCAGACCCCTGGCCCCTCGAGACAGACTTCCACTGGGTTCCTGGCTTCAACCTTTGATGACTTTCCATGGCTGCTAGACTGTTTTTGGCCCAGCTGGGAGATTATATGTCTTCCACTTTGAACACTATCAGGAAAATTCAACTGTTTGAGAGCCTCAGTTGACTGACAGGCCTAGCCTACCTTGAGCCTAGGTGGCCCCCTACCTCAATAGGGACCTGCCCTTGCCTGATGATTATGAACTCTTCTGCCAGGATCTCGAAGAAATTATTCAAGACCCAAACAAACAGTTTTGTTGAGTACCATGCCACTGTCTCCTGTCCTCTGCCTTCCACATCAAGCCAGTCTGAGGCCTGCTTTACCTGCTCCCTCCAACCCCTGCTTGGTCCAGGCCTAACTCTATATCCAGAAGTTTTTGGACTGAGCAGCAGCTGTCAAGGAGAGCTGCCCTGTGCCCCAAGAGCCTGTGACCCAGTCTGGTTCTGCATATAGCCCTGATTGCAGTGCTGTGAGGCCAGCTGCCTCCCATCCAAAGGATGCAGACCCCAAACTAGTCTCAGTACTTTCAAAATCTGTTAACTCCTATTCCTGACGCTAGAGTTGGCTCATCCGGGGAGCTGAGAACCTCAGGAAGCATAAGAGTTCTGAAACCTAAGGGACCAGGGAGTATCTCTGGGCACCAGACATCCCACAAGAGCCACTGTCTGTTATGTTCCCTAGTCCTCTCCCCTGCATTCTGAGCATGCTCTGATGTGCAGCAGTGCTCCTGGTGATGAAGGGCTGTGCACAGTGCCGGGACCCACAGCATGCAGACAGCACAGTGGTGTCTATAGGTGACTCCACTGACCCATGGCTGGGTAACTAGACAGAGACACATGTGAGCTTGCCCGGCTCCTGCCAGAATGTGGGCCTGTGTTGGGCTCCTAGGTGAGGTCCTACCCCGCACCTGGAAGTGCTGTTCCACCTGGCTGGTTCCTACAGGAAAGTTTCTGTAGATCAGCCCCCATCAGACTATAGCACTGTTGCTAGATGCTACCCCCACAAAGAACTATGATGGTGTTTCTGGGCCATTGCCCTGCTGTCTGACCTGTGATACTAGACTACAATGGAAAGAAGACTGCTTGAAGGAAGCCACTGCTCCTTTTTAAATAATTTGGTTTTTGGTTTTTGAGACAATGTTTCACTATGTAGCGTTGGCTGGCTTGGAACTTGATATGTACCACCCTGGCCTTGATCTCACAACAACCACCCCCCCACCCCACCCCCACCCCGCCTCTGCCTCTGACTTCTGGGTTTCAATCTTTTTTATTTTTATTTTTTAAATAGTGTATCTATGGAGTATAATATAATTGGGTACATAGATGTATAATTATCCAATCTGGTGATTGCTGTTTTCTTTTCCTAAATGTTAATCATTTCTTTGTATGGGATTGTATTTGCATTCCCCTCATGGTTCCTTATAAAATATGAAATGCATTATTGTCACTTGTAAGTGTACGTTTTGCTATGGAGTTATTTAACCTTCATGTCTCCTCCTAGTCTTTTCTGTCCTGTTACCATTATCTGCCTTCTGCTTCTGCCAGATCAACTCTGATAGCTTCCATGTACAGATACATGTGGCATTTGTCTGTCTGTGCCTGGGCTTATTTTACTTAATAGTGCCTTTGGTTCCATGTTGCTTGGATTTGTTTTTGTTTTGTTTTGTTTTTTGTTTTTTGTTTTGTTTTGTTTTGTTTTTATGGTTAAAGAAGAATACCCAATTGTATGTATATACTGCCTTTTAAAAACCCACTCATTTGATATTGCACACTTTGGTGGATTTCATTACTTATGAGCAATGCAGAAGCAGCCATATTCATCCTTCTGAGGGATAAGATGACATCTTGGCTGAGAACCATACTTCCTGTAGGCTTATTCGAAGCCCTGGCCAGCTGGGAGGTTTGAATGCAGAAGGGTAGGA
Source organism: Cricetulus griseus (assembly GCF_003668045.3). Lineage (NCBI taxonomy): Eukaryota > Metazoa > Chordata > Mammalia > Rodentia > Cricetidae > Cricetulus > Cricetulus griseus. The sequence continues at coordinate 70,750,657 of NC_048597.1, read as the reverse complement.
GCCAAGCCTCTTGCTAGGCTCAACTCTACCCATTCCCCCTTTTTCATGGCAACATTCTCACTACACCTGGTTATGCTTACAAAAGCCACTCCCTGCTTTGCAAGTGTGAGCTCGAGTAGGCACACGCACACATGCATGCACACACAGAGTACTCTGCCTCATTGATGCTTCAACACTTAAAGCCATATTGATGGAAATGACTTGTATCTCCTGGCAGATTGAGCTTCCTTGTCATGGTTTTGGCATAGATACGTGTCCCTGAAAACATTGCTGGTCTCAATAAATGGGAGTTGACTTACTGCTGAACTATGGTGACTGCTAACAGTCCTTGTTTTGTGAACAGAAGTTCTATACCCAGTTTGTCAGCAGAACACAGCAAGTGTTACAGGTGTGCAGTGGTGGTTCCCAGTGGAGGCTGTGAAGGTGAGAGGGTCTGATAGAAGGGGTAGGGAGCTAGATGGGGCAGGGAGTGCCAGGTGTTGGGTGGCCTTGAGATCTGATTTCTGAGATGCTAGGTAAAGAGAAGAGCAGGTAGCAAAGGGAATGTGAGGCCTGGGATTGGAATGAGGAAAGACCAGTTTTGCACAAGGATGAGTTTCTAGGGAGAGCTGAGCATGCAAACTCCTTTGAGCCAGATTGATCTGTGATGGAGACAGCCTCCTCATACACAGCATGTGCCTACTTAGACAAGAGGAGGAACCTTCCTGGACACTTAACAGAACCATAGATGGGAGATACAGCTGGCTGCTTTAGGAGAGGCCATGAGCAGCAAACATCTGGTGAGACTTGGAGCAGGTTGTTACATTGTTTGGTACCTTGCTAAAAAGATGTTTTGGGTTCAGGTGGTTTATTTGTAAATTATTTCTAGGCACAGAGTCATATACACAAAACAGCTGGGAATGTTGCTAACAAATGATTATGCAGTAACCCTAGGCTTCTGTTGGGTTTGCCCAGCTGTTCTATGATTGTTCACCGCTGGAAAGGACTGTTCTCTTCAGTTGTCTGGGGCCGGGCCTGCCTGTGGCTCTGATGGTAGGACCTGGAGTGGCTCTTTGGGACAATGGTCTAGTTACTCACTGGCCCTTGCCCTCTTGCTGGCCCCTAACAAATCTACCTTCCCACCTCTGGTGGAACTGAAGTGAACCCTTCTGCTTGAAATCACCATCATTCCTGCTGACCCTACTCTTCCTGGAGCATCTCTTGAAGGCTGGGAATGGTTGCAGGCCTATTGCTCTCAGCAGAGTCTGAGACAATGGGAGACTTTGTAATGCTGCAACATTTGAAGCACTTCGATTTTGGAATAGAGAAACAACAGTGAAGCAAACCATTTTAGAACCATATAGGTCGACAATTTAGTACATTATTGGTGGTGTTTCAAATGCATGTCAGTAAAACTGCTTTGGTAACCAGTGGCTTTCTGGAAAGTAGTGGAGCAGCATGCTTATATCAGTTGTGCCAGCACACACTCCAGATGGATTAAATATGACATTTTTTAAGGTCACAAAAATACTTGTTAGCTTCCTATTGTAACAAGGGCTGAATAATCAGTTTGTGAGGAGGAGAGGTCTGGGGTAACAATTTTGCAGGTTTTAGTCCACTATTTGTTGGTAGCTTATCATGGTGGCACCATGTAGCAAAACCATTCACCTCATGTCTAGGATGAGAAAAAAATGAAAAGAAGGGGCAGAGGACCCAGTATCCCCTTCAAGGACACTTCTGTGACTTGAAACCTTCCATGGACTCCACCTAATGTTCTACTAGCTCCCTGCAGAGCATTTAAGATCCAAACTAGAGCAGTTCTACAGAAAAAGTAGTTCTACAAGTTTAAGTTTTACATGTCCCAAATTGCCAAGGGTATGGCAGATGGGCTCCATCTTGCTGTTGATGGGGATATAAAATGCTTAGGTTTCACCATGTTAACAGTTTTAGGTATGTATATGTCTGACCACTTGCCCACGTGCAGGATCTAAGAGTGGAGTTGAATTTAGTCACACCTTGTTTCTTCACCTGACCTCTGTTAGGTGTAAGTTTGTCCTCACTGGGTGTCCAGGATTGAATGAGGATGCCCACTGTGCCCTGACTGATGCCTAAGCCCCTGTGACTTTCTGTCATTACATTATGAACAGCAAAATTAGAAGCTTTAAAGATCCAGCAGTAGGGACAGAGCAAGTAGAGCTGTCATTCTTACAGCTTCTGTCAGCATCAGCTAGAACTTAAAAATCTCAGTGCCCTGAGTGGGCACCTCATCGCTGCCCATCCAATGTTTCTGGGAGTGGACTGGATATGCTCTGCTTACTGCTGTACTTCAGAAACACTTATCAGCCTGTCTCCCATCTGCACATACTCCTGCATAGTCAATGATGTGGGAGCCATGGGTCACCCCACCTACACTACTGTGGCCAAAGGAAGCCACAGCTGCACCTGAGCTACAAAGGTCCTCCTCATGTGGGGTGGTGTCTAAGACACTGTTCTATTGGTGTGAAGTGACACTATGACCAAGGCAACTCTTTTAGAAGATAACATTTAACTGGGGGCTTGATTACAGCTTCAGAGGTTTAGTCCATTTTTATTATGGTGGGGAGCATGGTGGCAGGCAGGCATGGCGCTGAAGCAGTAGCTAAAGAAGTAGTTGAGAGCTATATCCTGATGTAGAGAAAGAGACTCGGCTTGGCATGGGCTCTTGAAGCCTCAAAGCCCACCCCCAGTGACACACTTCCTCTAACAAGGCCACATCTCTTAATCCTTTTAATCCTTTCAAATAGTGCCACTCCCTAATGACTACACTAAATGGAGGTTTCTCTGTCCTGCCCCGTCCCACAGCCGCTTTTAAATAATCACTCAGAGGCTTAATATTAATTGCAAAATGCTTGGTTGAACAGCTCAGGCTTATTACTAACTAGCTCTTACCTTTCTTTCTTTCTTTCTTTCTTCCTTCCTTCCTTCCTTCCTTCCTTCCTTCCTTCCTTCCTTTCTTTCTTTCTTTCTCTCTTTTTTTCCGAGACAGGGTTTCTCTGTATTACTTTGGAGATTGTCCTGGAATTCGCTCTGTAGACCAGGTTGGCCTTAAACTCACAGAGATCCGCCTGCCTCTGCCTCCTGAGTGCTGGGATTAAAGGCATGCGCCACCAACTCCCGGCTAGCTCTTAATTTTTAAATGAACTCATTTCTGTTAATTTGTTTTGCCACATGTCTTATGGCTTTACCTGTGCTCTAACATATCTTGTTCCTCTGGTGGCTGGCTGGCACCTCCCCGACTCCACCCTTCTTTGTCCCTGTATTCAGTTTGGCTTTCCTGTCTAGCTTTATTCTGCCTTGCTATAGGCCAAAGCAGCTTCTTTATTAACCAGTGAGAGGAATACATATTCATAGCCTACAGGAAAATTATCCCACAGCACTAAGCATTCAAATATATGAGCCTATGGGGGGCCATTCTTATGCAGACTATCAAGGTGAATTACTTAGTATTGAGCTGGGTAAGCAGCCATTCACATCGGAGGCAGCCATTGTGGAGAAAGGGTGGGCCTATAATCCACAGTGTGTGTGTTCAAACCAGAAATGTGTCTCCTCATGTTTCTGGAGTGGAGAAATCCAAGGTCAAGTTGCAAGTAGAGTGGTTTTTCCTAAGGCTTCCCCTTGGTTTGTGGATGGCCATCTTCCCTATGTCCTTGCCCAATTAATCCTTCTGAATGTGTTTCCAAGTCCTAATCTACTGGGACACCAAGCATGTTGGATCAGGTCTACCCTAAAGATATTTTACCTAAACTACCTCTTTAAGTACCCTATCCAAATATAAGCATTTTCTGTTGAAAGACCCCTGGAGGCTTAGGCCCCCAGGATCTCAGCCCAGGACCACCCCAATCATCAGGCGGAAGCGAAAGCTTGATGCAAACAGCAAGAGGGTTTTTTTTTTTTTTTTATACAAACAGCATGAGGCTTTATTGTAGTTGTTTAACAAGCTAACTCCATGTTAGCTCAGGCCTTTCATCCATCCACCATGGCAGATGGCTAGAAAAGACTCTGCAAAGCCAAGGCATAGAGATCTTAAAGGGCAGTGTAAGGGGTCTAGGGGTATGCATAGGCTCAGGATTGGTGTGCCTCCAGGCTTGGAGGGCCTGCCCTGTGTTGATTGGTCAACTGGTTGTTATGGCCCATAGGCCCTCCCAGGGTGATTGCAATGCTCTGTGCGCTTGTCCGTAAAGCACACCCAGAGCCGTAAAGCATAGCACCACCAGCTAACTTCTGATTGGTTCCTTGTCATGAGGCAGGCATCTGACCTCCTAGTGACCAAGGCAAGGTCAGGCAAGCACGTATTAGACTGTCATGGCTGCCAAAATGGGGAGTGGTCCCTTCACTGTCACACAGTGGGGACTAGGACTTCAGCTGAAGAATTTGGGTACTTCAGCCTAAAGCAATACCTAAGATGGGTTTTATTTTCATTTTGTAGTTTTCAACAGTGCTGTGGACAGCCCTCTGTACTGTATGCAGGGCCCCTCAGGACCTTGGTCTTGGGGCCAGTGCTGAGGTGTGGAATTCCTAGTCTCTACGCTGAGTAGGCTGTTCCTAGTTGTTCTGCACATGGGCTTGTTTCATTTATTATTTAAGAAAATTTCCCTACATGAGGGTTCAAAGGCATTGTCCTGTTTTCCTAAAGTCTCATGTGTTGCCTTTGACATTAAGCCTGGAGTCTCCTTGTTAGTGTGACTGGGATAAAGGAGGTCTTCTGTCAAGGCTGTGATGGGCAGAGAATCTGACAACCATAATGGCTGTGTAATATGAGCAAGCAATAAAATTTTCATGTGTGAGGCCACTGAGAGGTAGGGGTGTGTGTGTGTGTGTGTGTGTGCTGTGTGTGCATGTGCCTGTACATGCCAGAGTGCAGCCTATTACATTATATCCTGACTGACAGGATCCTGTTTCCCCCTTTCCCATGTAGCATCCACTGGATCTGGCCTCAGCCACTGACCGTTCGCTTCCCTGGCTGCACCCTGGTCTGGTCTATCTTTAGTTAGCTGGTCTTATAAGGAGTCTTGATTTTATGGTAGAGAGAAGAGGAGACTGTAGTGGGCTCTTGCAGTACTTGTGTCTCTCATCCTGGGATCACTGTGTCTGTGGGCAGCATGCTTGAGCCTGCTCTCTAGGATGCCAGGAGCCCCGAGTTACCCCAGTGTTCTTGAACATGAACCACTGTGTGTATCCTCTGGAGAAGCACTGAGCCCTGGAGTGCCCTGTGGGTGGGTGAGCCCAGCAAGCTAAGAGCCATGGCATGTGGATGGCTCTTAGATACTTGTGTGTTTGTCAGGTTCATCTGCTGTACCAATGGCTGAGCTACCAGGTAGATGGAAAGAGACATCTGACTTCTCTCCCCATACTGTCCCTTGTGTCTGTCTTACAGTGCAGGGACCCAGATATTTGGCTCCAGTGTACAATGTCCCCACTACCATGGTTAACAAAACCTTCTCCAAGGGGACTTGGTTACTGGGCCCTAGAGCTGGTTCTAGCACAAAGTATGGTCACACTTCCTGTAAAGCAGCAAGACTTCCCATGTGTTTGGACACAGAAAGGCTGTGGCTTGGTGGTGGCTGGGTTTCCCACCTCTGTCCATAAATGCCTCAGAGCAGGTTTCCTTCCTGACACCTTTTAGGCTCCTCAGGCCACTCCTAAGCAGTGAGTAATAACCCTTGGGTGCAGCTTGAGGTGTTTGTTCTTGGAGAACCCCTATCTGCCCTGCAGCTCAATAATTCCATCAGTGACTGGAAGTCCTCTGTACTGCACATGCTCCAACCAAGAGATTTGTAAGCAGCAAGGGTGAAACCACCTCATGTACTTAGCTCCTGGGACCCACTCACACTACTCCACTAGCCTGGCCTTGCCACTGTGACCGTTGTTAGCTAGGAGGACTTAGCTGTCTGTGTACCTGACAGGGACTTAAAATGACACTGTGGGGAAAAAGAGAGAGCATTGGTGGGCTACTAAGAGGGCTGTGGTGATCTGTGCTTACTGCCTCGGTCTATCACATGGGCTTTATCTCCAGCAGGGTAGGCCTAATAGGAAGCTGGGGCTGTAGCTGGTCTCTGTCACCTTCGTCATTGGGGTCTCTTGAGATGGGGGTGTGGTGGGTGGGTGGGTGGGTGGGGGCTATGAGACCTGATGGGATGAGTGATTAGAAGGTACTGTTGGCCAGGAGGTGTAGAGGACTGGGCCTGGACACTGTCCTGATTGGACAGCATCACCTCAGAATTAGAGCAATACTTGCCGGGTATGAGGCTTCTGCTGTAGAACGAATAGCAACCCATTTCTCCTGGAGAGAAGTCAAGGCTCTGGTCCAGGCTGCAGGGGTAGCCATGCCTGCTTGGGGCTTTCAGGGATATGGTGTCAGCTCAGCATGGAGGACATCCTTGTGCAACCTCACAAAGCCAGTAAAGGGCTTCCCTGGGTCTCTGGCTGAGTGTCTGCTAAGACTGCAACCTGCCTGCCCTTCTCATGGAAGATGTTCCAGTGCAGCCTTGGGGTATCTTGCCCTCCAGGGGAAAGAGCAGTTGTCACACATCCACACACTGACAGTGGTCAGCCCTGGAGTAAGTGAGGTGAGACAGCAATTGGGGTGTTGCCCTCCAGGCCTTGAGGAAGGTGCCAATTCCCATGTTGGCACTGGGCAGCAGGCACCCACCTTTTTTGCTGTCTTCCTTATCTTCCTGCCATCCTCCTTGCCTCCCTGCTGCCCCAGAATGCTTCCTGGGTTCTGTATCTTTGAAGCTGCTGCCTCCCTGCCTGCCTGGGTACTTCCCAAGGCAGAAACTGACAGAGGATTCAATGAATCGAAGGTCGCCAGTTGGGGCGTTGACAGATGCCCAGCCATGATACCATTTCTGATTTAATAACCGAATGGGAGGCTGGCCCTTTGTAATAATTAGGGCTAATTACTGAGGAGGTGTTGACAGACGGGCTGAGAGGAAACAAACTACCTTTATCCCGTGGCTTAGAGTCAGATTACTGGCCCAGTGCTATCTGCCCCTCAGAAAGTAGACGCTTCAATCACTCAGCGAGGCTTCAAAGGGGAAAGGCCCTGACAATGCTTGGGATTTGGAGAGCAGCAATGAAGTGCGCCTTTGACTCTGAGTCGCCCAACGGAGCCCCATTCCAGGAATGGTTTCTTTGTGCAGCTTGAGTTACTTCGGCAGACCTGTTTCCCGCGTACTTGGGGCAGGGAGAGGCTGCACGGGCATGGGCAGGGATGTGGCTGGGGCAGGCCCAGCCTCCTGGGGTCTTTCCTGGGCTGGGCTGAGCTGCAGCATCTGATGTAGGTAGAGACAAGGTCTCTGGATGCCAGAGCTGGCAGCATATGAGCCCTGCCTGGGAATGCGTCCAGTTCTTTGTGGGACAGGGAGCACAACTTAGCTGCAACACACGGAAGCAGGCCTTGCCTCTATGCAAATGTTTTTGGTGTTATTTATGGCAGGATCATCCCTCAGAGGCCTTGAGGTCTCTTGCTAGGTTGCTCTGGAGGCAGCTCCCACCCATGTCTTGGGCTCAGAGCCAAGACCACAAACGTGATATATCTCAGTGACTGAGAAGGCATTGGAAGCTGGTTTCTGATGAACTGTATGGAATCCGTGGTGTGCTGGTCACCCTGCACCTCACAAATGCAGAGAGCCATGCTCAATTCTGGGTGTCTGGGTTTTAAGCTGAAGCATTGAACAACGTGTCAGTTGTCTAGCTGGACAGTTGCAGGACAGCTCCATGGAGGAGAGCTTATAGAACTGGCTATGGGAGCCAGGATACTGGCCAACGCTGCAGCAGGGGTCAGTTCTGAGTTTCTGGGCTTTCATGCCACTGATTTCTCCCATCCGAGAGGCCTCTGCTCAGACCCGAACTGCTCAGGGTGTGCCTTCTCTATTCTAGGAGGATCCTGGGAGATCCTGGGCAAGCAGGAGGTGGGAGGAAGCCCACTTGCACCTTCATGTGCATCTCCTGTGTGTCTGCTTATGGTCTTGGCTGTGTTCCTTCAGGCCTACCCCATTGGTAGATGCTGGCTTCTGAGTCTTTCCCCTCTGTGACAGGTGCCCTGGGCTGAAGGGGAAAAGCTAACCTTTCTTTCCCGGCATGCTGCTTTGTATCCAAAGAAAGTGTCTTGTGGGGCTAAGAGATGGCTTGGGGTTTAAGAGCACTGGCTCTTGAAGACCTGCATGGTTCTGGTTCCAGGGGTTCTAATGCCCTCTTTTGGCCTCCATGGGCACTGCTCACATGCGGTGCACATACATACATACATACATGGAGGCAAACATCCATACACATAAACTACAACAACCAGCCAGGTGTGATGGCACACATCTTTAATCCAGCACCTGGGAGGCAAAAGTAGGAGGATCTCTGTGACTTGGAACCCAGCCTGGTCTACATAGTGAGTTCTAAGACAGCCAGGACTACATAGAAAGACCTTGTCTTAAAAGCAACAACAATGTTGTTTTTAGCCAGAAACGTCTATACAGTGGCAGATTAAATACCATTAACCAAAGTACAAGAAAATGACCCCACATGTATTACATGGTATGTTTTATTTGAATACCATGAGATCTTAAGTTGGGCACACTGAGGACTGAAATCTCGGCTGAATGCAGACTCCTGAATTGAACCTAATGTCCTTTTCTGTCCTGGGACCTCTCATTGCATTTCCTCTCTTGTCTCCTTAGTCCACTGACTCTGACGGTCTCCTCTACTTATTGTTGCTAACCTTGGCAGTTATGAGGCACCGAATCTGGTGCTTGGATAATGGCACTTGCTTGCCTCATGATCACACCGAGGCCGTGGCTTAGGGAGGAAGAATACAAAGATAAAGTATATATTTTCACATAAAATCATCAGCGTGTGTCATCCTGTGACTCCTCACTGCCGGTGTTGACCTTGGTTGGCTGGCAGAGGTGGCATTCCTCCGTCTTCTCTGCTGCAGTCGCTCTTTTCATCCTGCCCTTTGAGGAAGGGAGGGAGTCACTGCATAGCAAAAGCGCAGAGCAGAGCGTGGGAGTGAAGCCCCTACATCAGGGACTCTGCTCTCGGGAGATCTCTACAGCTCTTTGTTTACCGAGTTCTCTGTCTTCCTCTTCCTCCACCCCCAGGGTCTGGCAGTGTACCCCAGACTGAAATTTGCAATCCTCCTGCCTCAGTCACTCAAATGCTGGGATTTCGAATGTGTACCTCTATGCTTGGTTTCCATCAAATCTGTACCTCAGCATAGTTTCAGATATACTTTAGTAGAATACAGTGTCATAACGAGGCTTAACGTGACTACAGCAGCACCAGGCTGCAGAAAGCTCCTTCCCTCAACAGCTTGTGATGGTGAGGCCCTTCGTCTCCTCTGACCCTAGTAGCCACCAACTAGTCTCCTCTCCCTAGGTCTGCTTTTGCCTTTTTCAAGAATGTGGTATAAGCAGAATCGTACATCATGCGTCCTTTTACTTACAGTAATTTTCTGGAAATCCACACTACTGGATTTGTCAATAGCCTGTTCCTTGTTGTAGCCCATTTGCCTGAGGAGGGTCATTTGGGTTGTTTTCTGTGTGGAGAAATTATGAATGAAACTAAACATCCATGTGTAGCCTTTTGTTTGCAGTTAAGTTTTCACCTCTCTTAAGACTCTAGAAATGGAACCTCTGGGTAATACTTGATGTGCATGTTTAACTTTGAAGAAATTGCTGCTTTTCAGAGTGTTCACACAGTATACCTTCTCACCAGCAGCAGAGTCCTGCTGTGCCACATTCTTGACAGCACTTGGTTTTGTCTGTTTTCTTTTCTTACTTTTAGACACTCAATAGATACTTATTGGTCTTGATTTTTGTTTCATTTGCATCCCCCTGATGGCTATGGGTGAGCAACTTTTTCTGCTTACTTACCATTTGTGCATCTTAGATGGTGTTTTTTGGTTTGTTTGTTTTTTGTTTTTATGAGACAGGGTTTCTTTGTAGCCCTGGCTGTCCTGGAACTCACTCTGTAGACCAGGCTGGCCTTGAACTTGGAGATCACCTGCCTCTGACTCCTGAGTGCTAGGATTAAAGATGTGCACCACTATCCAGCTTGTAGTTTATTTTTTAAATTATTTATTATTATTATTTTATTTTTGTGTGTATGAGTGTTTTGCTCACATGTATCTATGTGCGCCATATGTATACCTGATACCTGCAGAAATCAGAAGAAGGTACTGGACCCCTTAGAGCTGGAATTACAGGTGGTTGTGAGCTACTCTGTGGTGCTGGGAACTGAATCCAGGTCCTTTGTAAGAGCAACAAGTGCTTTTAATCACTGAGCATCTCTTTGGCCCTTTTAATGGATTTTTAATTGATTTTTAATTTTGTTTTAGTTTTAGAAAAATAAAGCATTTATATACAATAAACTGCTCACATTTAAGTAACAGCTTGATACTTTTCAACACCTGGGATAATATGCCACACTGTCTTCAGCACAATAGGTACATTGTCCTGGAAGTTTCCTCCTGTCCCTTTGTATGCACCCCTCCCCCTTCTCTACACTTCCCTTCCCTAGGTTCCCAGTAGGTCAGTTAGCATTTCCTAGAATTTTATATAAATAGACTCGGCGTATTTACTCTTTCTGATTCTTCTGAGATTCATTCACGTTGACTTGTGTGTCAGCGCTTCCTACCTTTTACAGTACAGTGTGCATATGTTCCATTGTGTGGATATATGGCTGTTTGTTCAGCTGTTGATGGATGTTTGGGTTGTTTCCAGTTTGGGACTGTTTTTAAAGAAATGACCAAACTGTATTTCAAAGTGGTTGTACCACTGTATAATCCTATTATGGAGCGTGGCTGTTTGTGCTGCTTCACGTATTTTCCAGGAACTGGTGACAGCTTCTTCCATTTTAGCCATTCTGCTAAGTACACAGTGACATTTTATTATAGTGGTGTTTTGTGCTTCTTTAATGACCAAATGACCAAAAATACTACGTTTTCATGCTTTTATTTGCCAATCACTTGTTTTACGGTGAAATGTTTGTTTAAATGTTTTTACTATTTTTAATTTTGTTTAAATATGTTTTTTTGTTATTGTCTTATTGGGAAAAACTAAAATCCATTTTGCTATTGTTTTTACTATATTGTTTTTGTTATATTTTTTCCACAGGGGCTCTCGATGTAGTACAGGCTAGGCTAAAACTCAGGATCAGCCCCCAGAGTGTTGGGATTACAGCTGTGTGCCACCCTGCCAACTAATAACAACTCTTTTTGGTTTGTGCTGGTAATCAAACTCCGGGGGGCTCCTTGTGGGCTCTTGCATGGTAGGCAAGTGCTGTACCACCAAGCTGCAGCGTCAACATTGAATTTTGTTTTTGAAACAGGGTTTCATTTTGTGTCCTAGGCTGGCTTATCACTCATTGCCGTTCATTCTGACCTTGAGCTCTGACCCCTCCCTCTGTATCAGCCTCCTCAGTGTTAGGAGTACTGACATGTGGCACCATGGCTGGGACATGCTTAAAACTGTAAAAAACATTTTATTTATTTACTAATTATTTAGTGTGTGTGTGTGTGTGTGTGTGTGTATTTTCACACACATACTACCATTGTGTATGCTAGCCCAACATTTTTTTTTAATATACAGCATACAATTTCTACTTTTCCACCTCAGGATCAATCCGTCCTACCATTGAACTACATCATATCTCAACATGCGGATTGCTTATCAGATATACCAATACATGATTTGCAGGTATTTTCCCCAGATGATTATCTTTTTATTTCCTTATGGTATTTTTTAAAAAAAAATTTTCATAACTTGGGCTGGAGAGATGGCTCAGTGACTAAGAGCTATTGTTGCTTTTCCAGAGGACCTGAGTTCTCTTCCCAGCACCTTCTCAGGAGGCTCACAACTGCTGGTGAGGCCAGCTCCAGGGGAAAACTCGTGCAAGAGCACAAACACACACACGCATACACACACAAATACTTAAAAATTCCATGTAACTATCAGGGTAATTTATTTTTATTTGTGTGTGTGTGTGTGTGTGTGTGTGTGTGTGTGTGTGTGTGTGTGTGTGTGTCACAGGCGTCCCAAGTCCCTGTGGAGACTAGAAGAGGGTGGTAGATTCTGCCGAGCTGGGGTTACAGGTGGTTGTGAAAGATACAGGCAGTTTAGAGCTGCCTATTACAGGTGCTGGGAACCAAAATTGGATCCTCTGGAAGAACAGTGAGCTCTGTTTAAGTGCCAGACCATTTGTCCTGCCGACTTAGTATTTTTTGTTTGTTTGTTGTTGTTATTGTTGTTTCTGAGACAGGGTCTCACTGTGTAGTCCTGGCTGTCCTGGAATTCTGTAGACCAGTCTGGCCAGAGATCCATTCACCTCTGCCTCCCGAGTGCTGGGATTAAAGTCATGTGCTGCCACCACTGCCCCTCAGTGTATATGCTTTTGTAATGGTGAGTTATTTGCTATTTTTTTCCAGGATTTTTTTTTGTTGTTGTTGTTTTGTTTTTGTTTTATGAGATAGGGTCTGACTAGATAGCTTTGGCTGGCCTGGGCTGTTTTATGGAGACCAAGCTGGTCTTGAACTCAGATAGATTCACCTGCCTTTGCCTCCTGAGTGCTGAAATAAAAGACATATGCTACCACACCTGGCTTTTTTTTTTTTTTTTTTTTTTTTTCAGGGCCTTTAGATCTTATCTTCATGAGGGATATTGGTTTGTGTATTGGGGAAATATCTCTCACCTCATAAGGTTAAGAACTGCTATTGTTGTTGTTGTTGTTGTTGTTATCATCTTGGTTTTCTGGAAGACACTGTATAGAACTAGTTTCATGTCTTATGTTTGGGAAGATGTATCAGATGATCACAGTGGGCTGGATTGCTGTTTGTGTTTTGTTTTTGCAAGGATTTGAGCAGAACATGTAGCGTGTGAGTTAGCAGTGAGAGTGTTTGCCTCGATTTTGTGGCAGGTTCTGGGTCCTACCCTCAGTGCTGCCAAACAAAACAAAGCTCACAGTGCAGTTGCTGCCTTCGGCTGGTGCAGCACTTATGTAGCCCTCATCTAAGCTGCTTTTTACAGATTAGATTCTTTGGTTTATAGTATCTCCACTTCTCAGTGTTTGGTTTCTGAATGATAACCCTTTTGGTTAGTGTTTAATTTATTCCTTCTCTCTTATTTTATTTACTTATTTACTGTTTTTTTTTGAGACAGGGTTTCTCTGTGTAACTATCCTGGCTGTCCTGGAGCTCTCTCTGTAGACCAGGCTGGCCTTGAATTTACAGCGAACCACCTGCCTCTGCCTCCTGAGAGCTGGGATTAAAGGCTACTTCTCTCTTTTTAACGTTGTTGATCAGGAGGAATCTGCCCATTTTATTTGCCTTTTTAAGTTGCCATATCCAGTTCTATTGATCTTATCGACTTGTGCTATTCTTTATTTCACTTATTTTCTCTCTAATACTACTCTTTAATCTCTACTTCTTACCCCCTGGTTGTTTTGATTTTATGCAATGGCTATTTCTGGTTTTCTAAAGTGAAAGCTAAGTTACTGATTTGGAATTTGAAGACTGTGGCTGGCTCCTTCTCCCAGGTCTCTCTGAGGCAGGTCTTACTATGTAGCTCTGGGTAGCTTGGAATGTACTTTGTAGTTCAGGCTGGACTCCCAGTTTATATGCTCTTCCTGCTACCTCAGCCTCCCATGTACTGAGAGTATAGGTTTGTATGTTTACAATGCCTGGCTTGGAGACTGTTCTTATATTCTTAAATGTTTCATTGCACTTACCCACTGTGAGTATGTTTAGGCCTGTGCGTGTCATGGTTCACATGTGGAAGTCAGTTCAGCCTGTGGTGGTTAGATCTCTCCTTTTACTGTATGGGTCCCAGGAATGGGATTCAAGTCATCAGCTTTTGGTGGCAAGTATCCTTAACTGCAGAGCCATTGTCTGTCCCCTTTCTTCTTTTTCTAGTGTTGTCCTTTAATGCTCTAAATGTCCTTGTAGAAGAGAGATGTTGGCCACATGGAGTTGCCTTTAACTCACTGTCCCTACACACACAAAGGAGACATAGACTGGAGTGACTGGCAGTGTGCTGTAGAAAGAGTGGAAGCAACAGGATCCCTGCAGGACATAAAACCAAAGCCAACCTTATACTTTCGAGGAGCTCTCAGAGTCCCTGTTGTCTCTGTAGACAGACTTCCATAGCTCTCACAGAGCCTGAGGTAGAGAGTTGTCTGGAGTTCATAGAGCTGTCTGTCATGCCATAGAGTAAGAGTTCACGTTTTTTTTATGTCCTCCATACACTATGACCTAAGTATCTTTGGCTTTGGGCACAGGTAGTCTAAATCTGCCTCTAAGTTCATCTCCCCCCAGAGACCAGCAGATGCTGTGTGTCTCTCTTCTTGAGGATCTACAACCATTCCATCACACTCATGATCATCTGTAGTACTACAGCCCCAGGTTCTGAACATACGGAAGTGTCAAGACTCTGGCTTCTAAACCGATGTGGTACCCCATGCCACAGAGAGCAGAGTGGAAACTGATATATAACCACAAGCCTGAAATACCTGTGAACACTTGTGCATGACTTGATAGCCGGTCAGGTGGCAGACTCACTCTGCCTCTGTGAGCCAGCTGACCAACCCACAGTGCCCCCAAGTACACAAACCTAGTCTGACAGCCCCACCCACTGGAGAGCCTGCTACATAGCCACTAGTCCGTGGCTCAACAATCTGCCAGGCAACAGCTTTATTCCTAGCAAAGCCATACCACACAACTGCATCAATGACACCCACAGGTTAAGTCACTGACACAACCAAGTATATTACCAATGAGCACCACAGTTAAAGAAACTACACTACTGTGTCCACTTGGAATCTAAGCTAGCCATATGCCAACTGATAGGTAGCTCCCATTGACCAGAAAAAGTGTCTCTTGGGGAAAGGATCTCTCAGTGAAGTTGAAATAAGCAGCTTCTCTACTTGCTTCTTATGTAAAGTCACAGGTTGAAAGTGAAGGAATAGGAAAAAATACTTAATGCCAATAGAAAACCCTGTAAGAAAATGAAGATTAAGCCAGGCAGTGGTGGTGGCGGCAGCGCATCTCGCGCCTTTGATCCCAGCGCTTGGGAGGCAGAGGCAGGTGGATCTCTGAGTTTGAGACAAGCCTGGTCTACAGAGTGAGTTCCTGGACAGGCTCCAAAGCTACACAGAGAAACCCTGTCTTGAAAAACTAAGAAAGTTTTTTTAAAAAAGAAAGAAAATGAAGATTGTTATATAATGATAAAAAGTTTCACTTCATCTGTTGATAATGCAGTTTTCCAGTGCAGCATCACCCAAATACATAAAGCAGATGTTACTGTGTCTAAAGGGAGAGATAGGATCTCACACAGTGACAGCTGAGTTGTCAGTATCCCAGGAGACAAATTACCGAGGATCAGACAATAAAACACCAAAGTCAAGCTACAGTATAGAGCAAATAGATTGGTATACACAGAACACTCCTTCCAGTAGCTACAGAATCCATTGCCCCCTCAGCACACACACCTCACCAGTGTAAACCATACAGTAGACCACAAAACAAGTCTCTAAAAATTATCTGTCTTCTGACCACAAAACTAGAGACAACAAGAGGAGTAAGTGAAAATTAGACAACATGGGTTAGTGAAGAAATTAAGGGGAATACTAAAAATGTTTTAATATACATGAAAATAGAAATCCAATATACCAAAAATACGTGGGCTACAGCAAAAGTAGTAATGAGATGTTTGCCACCACAAATGCCTACACTCACAGAAATGTTTCAAATAAGCATTACATCACAGTGTGGTTCAGGCACTAGGGGAGCAGGAACCAGCCAAGGGGAGGTGGCTCAACTGATGCCCCATGTCCAAGCCCCAGAATCCATGTTAGAAACACAGTAACAAAACCAAGAAGACACAGATGTGATCGTGCTGTCTGTAATACTGGCATCCCTGTGGTGAGATGGGAGGTGGACACAGGAAAACCACTTAGAAGATTGTAGGCCAGCTAGCCTGGGGTATTCATTGCAGTGATGGAAACAGAGAGACCTTGCCTAATCAAGATGGAAGATGCAAACGAATGCTGTCCTCTGCCCACTGTAGGTGAACTGTGGCACATGTGCACACGTGTGCATGCTTGTGCGCACTCGCACATAAGTGTGAGTGTGTACCCCCCCACACACACCAGTCAATCAATATATTTTTAAAAGAACTAACCAGACAGGTGGTTGGGAGGCAAAAGCAGGTGGATCTGGATGCAAAGCCAGCCTGGTCTACATAGTGAATTCCAACTAGGCAGGAATACGTAGTGAGGCCATGTCTGACAATACAGAAATAGCTAACGAGCCCCACAGTAGTAGGAGGAAGAAATAATAAAGCTCTGGCAAAGGTAAATGACCTGAGAACAGTATGATGTGAAATTTCACTGAGACAAAGTTTGATTTTACAGGGAAACATAATTAGCACTAAGGAAATAAAAAATCCAGAAAAATGAAAAACCCCAAAAAAAAACAAACAAACAGGAGGAGGAGGAGGAGGAGAAGGAGGAGGAAGAGGAGGAGAAGGAGGAGGAGGGGGAGGAGAAGAAGAAGAAGAAAAAGAAGAAGAAGAAGAAGAAGAAGAAGAAGAAGAAGAAGAAGAAGAAGAAGAAGAAGAAGAAGAAGAAGAGTTTGAGACTATTCTTTCTGGTTTTATTAGGCTTTCCATTGATGTTTCACTTCCATTAACACTCTGCATCTAGAAATTTCTACAGCACCCCCAAGTCCCCCCAATTCCATTCATACCTCCCAGCACTTTTCCCCTCCATCCCCCTATCCCTCCTATTCCCATCCCCACCTGCTCCAGTCCACCCACAAAAATCTCTATTATTTCCCCTTCCCAGGGAGATCCATGCATCCCTCCCAGCCCCCAAGCTCTCCTTGTTCCTTAGCCTCTCTGTGTCTGTGGATTGTAGCATGGTTATCTTTTATTTTACAGCTAGTAACCACTTATAAGTGAGTACACATCATGTTTGTCTTTCTGGGTCTAGGCTACCTCACTCAGGATGATTTTTTTCTAGTTCCATCTGTTTGCCTGCCAATTTTATGATGTCATTCTTTTTTAGAAGCTGAGTAATACTCTATTGTGTAAATGTATCACATTTTCTTTATCCATTCTTCAATTGAGGGATATCTAGGTTGTTTCCAGGTTATGACTATTGCAAATAAAGATACTATAAACATTGTTGAGCAAGCGTCCTTGTGGTATGGTGGAGTGTCCTTTTGGTATATGCCCAATAGTAGTACAGCTGGATCTTGAGGTAGATAGATCTTAATTTTCTGAGGAACTTCCATATTGATTTACATAGTGGCTGTACAAGTTTGCACTCCCACCAGCAATGGAGGAGTATTCCCCTTGCTCCACATCCTCGCCAGTACTTGGTTTTTGATCCTAGCCATTTTGACAGTTGTAAGATGGAATCTCAAAGTAGTTTTGATTTATATTTTCCTGATGGTTAAGGATGTTGAACATTAAGTGCTTCTTGGTCATTTGAGAGTCCTGTGTCGAGAATTCTCTGTTTAGATCTGTACCCCATTTTTCATGGGATTATTTGGTTTGTTGATATCTAGTTTGTTGAGTTATTTATATATTTTGGATAGTAGTGCTTTGTCAGATGTGAAATTGGTGAAAATCTTTTCTCATTCTGTAGTCTGTTGTTTTGTCCTGTTCACAGTATCCCTTGCCTTACAGAAGCTTTTCAGTTTCTTGAAGTCCCATTTATTAATTGTTGATCTTAGTGTCTACTTTATTGATGGTCTGTTCAGGAAGTTGTCTCCTGTGCCAGTGCATTCAAGGCTATTCCCCAGTTTCTCCTATATCAGGTTTAGTGTATCTGGTTTTATGTTGAAGTCTTTGATCCACTTGGACTTGAGATTTGTGCAGGGTGGTAAATGTGGTTCAGTTTGCATGCTTCTACATGCAGACATCTAGTTAGACCAGCACCATTTGTTGAAGATGCTTTCTTTTTTCCATTGTGTATTTCTGGCTTCTTTATTTAAAAAAAAAATCAGGTGTCCATAGATGTGTGGATTTAGTCTTGATCTTCTATTCAGTTCCATTGATCAATGTATCGTTTTATGCCGATAACATGTGGTTTTTATTACTATAGCTGTGTAGTAGAGCTTGAAATAAGGGATGGTGATACCTCTGGAAGTTATTTTATTGTACAGGATTGTTTTAGCTATCCTGGGTTTTTTATTTTCTTATGAAGTTGAGTATTGCCCTTTCAAGGTGTGTAAAGAATTGTGTTGGAATTTTGGTGGGGATTGCATTGAATCTGTTGCTTTTGGTAAGATTGCCATTTTTACTGTATTAATCCTGCCCATCTATGATCATGGGAGATCTTTCCATCTTCTGATATCTCCTTCAAAGACTTGAAGTTTTTGTCGTACTAGTCTTTTACTTGCCTGGTTAGAGTAACCCCAATATATTTTATGTTGTTTGTGGCTATTGTCAAGGGTGTTATTTCCCTGATTTCTTTCTCAGTCCATTTGTTATTTGTATACAGGAGGGCTACTGATATTTTTGAGTTAATCTTGTATCCAGCCACTTGACTGAAGGTGTTTATCGGCTGTAGGAGTTCCCTGGTAGAATTTTTGGGGTCACTTATATATACTATTATATCATCTGCAAATAATGATACTTTGACTTCTTTCCAATTTGTATCCCCTTGATCTCCTTTTGTTGTCTTATTGCTCTAGCTAGAGCTTCAAGTACTACTTTGAATAGATATGGAGAGAGTGGACAGCCCTTCTGGCTTTTAGTCTCCATTGAGAAGTCCCATGTAATTCTAATAGGTCTATCCTTATATGTTACTTGCTCTTTTCCTTACAGCTTTTAATATTCTTTCTTTGTTCTCTGTGATTATTTGTGAGGCCATGAGACTTTCTTTTCCAGTCCACTCTATTTGGTGTTCTGTATGATTCTTGTATCTTTCTAGGCATCTCCTTTTTTAGGTTAGGAAAATTTTCTTCTATGATCTCCTTGAAAATGTTTTGTTGGCTTTTGAGCTGGGATTCTTCACCTTCCTCTATTTCTATTATTCTTAGATTTTGTCTTTTCATCATGTCCCAGATTTCCTGGATGTTTTGTGTCAAGAATTTTTTTAACTTTTTTTTTTCTTTACTATTTTTACATTCCAATCCCAGTTCCCCCTCCCTCCTGTCCCTGCTCTCCCCCTGCCCCATCTGCTCCATGTTTTAGATTTACATTTCTTTGACCCATGTATCTATGTTTTCTATCATATCTTCAATGATTAATTCTCTCTTCCACCTCTTGTATTCTGTTGGTGATGCTTATGTCTGTTCACTTACCTAGATTTTCCATTCCAGAATTCCTGCAGTTTGTATTTTCTTATTTCCATTTTCATGTCTTAAACAATTTTATTTGTTTCCTTCAACTATTTGTTTTTTCTTGGCTTTCTTTATAAAATTTATTCATTTCCTCTAATTTTTGTTTGTCTTTCCTTGATTTCTTTAAGGGACTTATTCAGTTCTTCTTTAAGGACCTCTGACATCTTCATAAGGTTGGCTTACAGGTCTTTTTCTTGTGCTTCATCTGTGTCAAAATATTCAGGGCCTGCTGTGGTAGGATAGCTGAGCTTTAGTGGAGATGTATTGCATTGGCTGTTATTGATTTATATTCTTATTCTATGGTTTGGGGTGTTTATAGGTCTAGGTGTCGATTTCTGAGTTTGTTTTTGTTGGATGGGTAATTTGTTCCTTTGTTTCTGTTTCCTCTCTGGTCTTCTGGTCTGTGTGCCCAAGAGTTCTGGGCCAGCAGGGAGTCTCTGCATGTTTGCCTACCTGTCTTTCTGGCTGATGTGACCTGAATTTGAGCAGGGGATGTCCACCTGCACTTGAGTAGGGACATAGCAGTAGGGACTGGTGGTGCAAAGCAAAGTGGATTGGGTCTTTGGAAACTGAACTGAGGGAGTGGGGTATTTCTGTAGGTGGAGAGCTTACCTGTTCTTCAGTAGCTGGTTTTTAATGGAAGCACCAGGAATGTGCACTGGAGATATGACAGTATCTTTAGGTAAATAGAACTGGGAAAATTGGACATCTCTATACAGAGAATAAAACTAAGTACTGTGTCTCGGATTAGTCAGTTTTGCTTTAACATACAAGAAAATGGATGTATAAAAGAAAAGGGTTAGCCCGGCTTTGGTGGTGCACACCTTTAATCCCAGCACTTGGGAGGCAGAGGCAGGTGAATCTCTGTGAGTTCGAGGCCAGCCTGGTCTACAGCGTGAGTGCCAGGATAGGCTCCAAAGCCACAGTGAAACCCTGTCTCGAAAACACCCCCCCCCCAAAAAAAAAACCAAACAAACAAAAAAAAAGGATTATTAGCTCACAGGTCTAGAGGTGCCCGTCCTAGGTCAGACACCAGTTGTTGGGGCTTCAGGAGTACCTGATGGCAGTGATGGAGAGCATGCAGCAAAGCAAAGGAAGAGGGGTTCCACAGTCCTGCTCTGGGGCATGCCCCGGGGTAACCTAAGGGTCTCCCACTAGGTCCTAACTCCTAAAAGTTCCAACACCATCCAGTAGCAGCGCTCTGAAAACCAAGTCTTTAATGCGTGTGAACTCTGTAAATCTTTTGTTGTTTTTAAAATAAATTATTATCTCATGTGTAAAGATGTTTGCCTGCATGTGTACCTGTGCACCATGTGTGTGCGGTGCCCGTGAAGGGCAGAACATCTTCTGGGGTACTGGGTCCCCTGAAACTGGAGTTACAGATGTTTGTGAGTGATCATGTGAGTTCTAGGAACTGATGAGACATTGACAGACCAAGAAGAGGGGGGACGTTGAAGAGGCGGCACTTGATGAGCAACAGGGTAACTGGTTGATGATAGTCTATTTCAAAATAGCTAGTAGAAAAGACTTTGAATGTTGTCCAATGCAAAAAAAAAATGATGACTGTTTGAGCTGATGGATGTGCTAATTACCCTGATCAGATCATGGCTCCATGTGTGCATGTATTGAAATGTCACACTGTGCCTGTAGATAAGCACAGTTGCTGATTCAAAATGAGGACTTGTATGAGAAAATTGTGTGAACGTGGTGCTGGGGATCTAGGCAAGTGCTCTACCACTGAGCTGCACAGATCTAGAACCACTGCTGTCAGCAACTCTAACTGCAACTACAAATACTCTTATGTTGCATTTTCATCTTTACTCAGTTTAGAATATTTTTCTCATTTCTCTCCATACGCCCTCCCTCCGTTTTGTTTTCAAATATTTGGAGATTTGCCTCCTTGTTGCTGATTTCCAGTTACATTCATTGTTCAAAGAATAGACTTTCTATAATTTTGATGGTTTGAAATTTGCTAAGGCTTATTCTGTGACCCAGGATAAAGACTGCCTTGGTCCATATTCTATACACAATGAGCTGTTGGGTGAAACTGTATGACTCAGCTCTCCATGTACTTGCAGTAGCATTTTTAATAGTTTTATTATATTTATTTTGTGTGTATGCACATGTGTATTATGTCACAATGCGTGTGAGGGAAACTTTGTAAAGTTGCTTAGCTTCTGTCTATCATGTGGTGTCTTAGTTAAGGTTTTTATTGCTGTGTATTGTAAGATGTAATTGGCCTTATTTAGGTCTATTTCTTTAACTTTTCCCCCTTTAGGTTTAGTTTCCTTCTTCATTTTTTACCTTTTGTTATTTTATTTGTTTATTATTATTTTTATAACGTGTATGTGTATTTTGCCTCTTTTATGTCCGTGTACCATGTGGTACCCTCCGAGGCCAGAAGAGGGCATCATATCCCTTGGAACTAGAGTTGCAGATGGCTGTGAGCTGCCCTGTTAGGTACTGGGAATCTAATCTGGGGCTCTATAAGAGCAGCAAGTGTTCTTCACTACTCTTCACCATCTCTCTTGTGCCGTCTTTTTTTGTTTTATGATTTTGATAGTCTCTGGTATTCTAATCTTTGTTTGTTTGTTTGTTTATCTGTTTTTTTTTTTTCTTTTTGAGACAGGGTTTCTCTACATAGCTCTGGCTACCCTGAAACTCACTCTGTAGACCAAGCTGGATCCAAACTCATAAAGATCCACCTGCCTCTGCCTCCCATGTAAGTGCTGGGATTAAAGGTGTGTGCCACCATGCCTAGGTAGGTATTCTAATTTTTTATTTTGTTTTTGGCTATGTGTTTTTATTAATATATACATATTTAATGTTTTACTTGGATATATTAATTATGTATAGTAGTAGGTTTCATTATAACATTCTTATACTTATCCATAGTGTTTTGAATATATTCAGCCCCCCATTACTCTCTCTTGTCTCCCTCACCCCACCGATCACTTCCTTCTTTCCACCTAGCCTTCCTTTTTTCATGTGTGTGTGTGTTTGTATGTATGTACTTGTGTGTGCACGCACATGAGTAAGGGATTATTTACAGGGTCATGTATGTGTGAGAGCATGGGTAAGGGATTATTTACAGGGTCATGTGTGTGTGAGAGCATGGGTGGGGGATTATTTACAGGGTCATGTATGTGTGAGAGTATGGGTGGGGGATTATTTACAGGTCATGTGTGAGATCATGGGTGGGGGATTATTTACAGGATCGTGCGCGCGCACGCGCGTGTGTGTGTGTGTGTGTGTGTGTGTGTGTGTGTGTGTGAGAGAGAGAGAGAGAGAGAGAGAGAGAGAGAGAGAGAGAGAGAGAGAGAGCGCATGGGTGAGGGATTATTTACAGGGTCATGGATCTAGGGTACCTTTTTTCCCCCATTTACTTATTTATATTGTGTGGAAGTTGTGGCATGCTCCTGCTGTGGTGTGCATGGAGAGGGGTTCAGAGGACAACTTATAGGAGATGGTTCTCCAACATTGGGTCCCAGGAATTGAACTTGGGTGGTCACTTGGCAGCAAGGGCCCTTACTCTGTTGAGCTGTCTCTGTTTTTAAATTTGCCTTTTCTTTCTTTTTTTAATAACTGTTTCAACTTTACTATTTGCTATAGATATGTTTAAAATATTTACCTTTTTCTTGGTTTAACTTGGTACTAAATGTGGTGAAATAAAAGTTTTTAATGTTTGCCCTTCATGATTTAATGAATTGGATTGGTGTCAGCTGTACTATCTCCTTTTTAATCTCTGTGTTTATTGACTTGGGTGATGCCTGGGTCTTCTCTCCCTTTCTTTAGTTAAGTTAACTAAGTACTTGCTGGTTTTATTTACCTTTTCAAAGGACTGGCTCATTTTATTGATTCTTTGTAATGATTTTGTTGTTGTTGTTATTTCCATTTCATTAATTTTGCCCTGATTATGATTATTTCTTTCTGTCTACTCCTCTTGGGTTTGGCTTGTTCTTGTTTTTCCAAGCCCTGAGATACACCATTAAGTTATTTATTGGAGATCTCACTGTGTTTTGTTTTTTGTTTGTTTGTTTGGTTTGGTTTTGCGAGACAGGGTTTCTTTGTGTAGCTTTGTAGACCAAGCTAGCCTTGAACTCACAGAGATCTGCCTGCCTCTGCCTTCTGAGTGCTGGGATCAAAGGCGTGCGCCACTACACCCAGCCTCTGAATTTTTTTTTTTTTAAATGTAGGCACTTACAGCTATGAAATGCTCTGTTAGTACTGCTTTCATTGTTAACTCATATAGTATATTTTAATTTTCATTCAATTCTAGGATTTTTTTTTATTTCCTTCTTGATTTCTACAGTGACCTATTTATTCATCATCCAGTACTGTGTTGTTCAGTCTCCCCGAGTCTGTGAAGTTCCTATATTTTCTTTTGCTGATTTCTAGCTTTATTTCCTCGTGGTCAGATAGGACATAAAAAGTAATTTTAATTTTCCTATGTTGCCGACACTTGCTTCTGATGGGGGATGTCCTTCTGTATGCTGTGAATATGTTCCTCTTATTGGTTGATGAATAAAGTTGCTTCGGCCAATGGATAGGAAGGATGTAGCCAGGCAGGAAGTATTGGTGGGGCTACCAGACTAGAAGAGGCTGGGAAGAGGAACAGAGTGGAGTTGCCAGAGAGACACCATGTAGCTGCCGGGGAAGAAAGAGGCCAGGTTTCACTGGCAAGCCAAGACCATGTGAAGATACATAGATTAAAAGAATGGATTAATAATTGAGAGAAAGCTAGCCAATAAGAAGCCTGAGCCATTGGCTAAGCAGTTTATAATTAATAGGAGTCTCTGTGTGTTTATTTGGGTCTAAACGGCTGCAGGACCAGGTGGGACAGAAACCTTCATCTTCATGCTTTGTTCCCTAATGTGATCTATTTTAGAGAAAGCTCCAGGGGCTGCTGAGGAGGAGGGTGTGCTCTGTAGTGTTTGGACAGAATATTCTGTAGATGTCTGTTAAGTCCATTTGATCTCTAATTCTGCTGTTTCTCTATTCTTTTTTGGTTAGGATGAACTATGTACTAGAGAGAGCGGGTGGAATCACCCAGTGTTACTGTGCTGTGATTAATCCATTATCTTATACCTTATATTTAGTAGTATTTTTTGTATAAAATTAGGTTCACTCTGTTCAGTGAGTATATGTTTAAAATTGTAATGCCCTCTATTTTTTTCCCCTTTGAGACACAGTTTCTCTTTGTAATCCTGGATGTCCTGGAATTCCCTCTGTGTACCATGCTGGTCTCAAACTCATAGATCTGCCTGTTTCTGCCTTTCAAGTGCTGGGATAAAAGGCATGTACCACCATGCTCAGCTTGTACTATTATCTTCATGAGTTAGTTACTCCTTCCTTTCATCAATGGGAAGTGATCTGCTGACTAGTTTTGAAGTTTGTCAGATATTAGAATATTAACAGCTCGCTGAACTCTCCGCAGAGAAGTGTCTTCTTGCAGTAGACAATTAGCACTAGAGTCACAAGTAGACAGTATACAGAGAGTGGGAGACTTGGAAGCATTTAGTCTTAAATGGGGTGTCTTAATAAAAGTCATCCCCACACAGTTCAGGATCTATGCAGAAGAGAAGGTATAAAAGCTGAAGTTGTGGATGACTCTAAGGAAGCAGCATTTTCCAGTCACAGTGGGGCTGATATATATGATGAATTTACAGGAACTGTGACAGCATGCACAAGACCTGCACAGATAGAGACCAGACCCAGAATCCCAGGCCTGAGAAGGAAGGAAGGGAAAGTGGGCACTGAGTCCCACCCTAGCCGAGAAGCTGTTTGCAGTTGATGGCTGCTGGGAGAGGAAAAATCCGTTTTCTCCAGTGGAGTGGTTGACCAATACAACACTCCATATGTTTTTCTCGTTTTGTTTATGTGTACTTATTTTTTATTTTGCTTGTTTGTTTGGGGTTTGAGCCTTTTGTTTTTGTAGAAAAAAAAAGAATATGAAATTTGCCAGTCAGTGGTTGCCCTTGCCTTTAATGCCAGCACTTGAGAGGCTGGGATCTCTGTGAATTCAAGGCCAGCCTGGTTTACATAGTGAGCTCCAGGACAGCTAGGGCTTCATAGAAAAACTGTGTCTCCGAAGGGGGGGGGGAGGAGGGGAGGGAGGGAAATTGGATGTGTAGTGGAGGAATCTGAGAGGATTTTGAGGAAGGGAAAATATGACCAAAATAAATTGTAAAAGATTGTCTAAAAATAAAATGAAATGCCTTTAATCCCAGCACTTGTGAGGCAAAGGCAGGCGGATCTCTATGAGTTTGAGACCAGCCTGGTCTACAGGGTGAATTCCAGGACAGCCTTCAAAAGCTACAGAGAAACCATGACTTGGAAAAAAACCAAAGGGGGGGGAAAAAAGGGAAAAGTTAGAATAGTGACACTACTTGTTTCCTGGCCCCATTGTTTTTCCACCTTTTTAAAGTTTTTTTTTTTTTTTTTTTTTGTTTTTCCACCTTTCAGTCTGAGGTAGTTTCTGTTGTTCATGGTGAGGTGTGTTTCTTAGAGACAGCAAACAGATGGGTCCTATTTTTGTTTTGTTTTGTTTTGTTTTGTTCCACCACTGTCTGGCTTCAGTTTGGTTTTTCTATAAATCATACTCTTAGGAAAGTCGGGCTCAAATGGAAAGAAGTTTGCATCAGATCTACTAAGAACCAATATCTAAAGGGGATATCTCTCTCTCTCTCTCTGTCTCTCTCATTTTTATTTTAGTATATGAGTATGTGCCTGTATTTATGTATATGCACCATATGCATGACTTGTTCCCACTGGAGTCAGAAGAGAGATCTAGATCCCCTGAAAGTGGAGTTGCAGACAGTTGTGAGGCAGCATGTGGGTGCTGGAACCAAGCCCCAATCCTCTGCAGAAACAGCCAGTCTTCTGATTGGTTGAACCATGTCTCTAGTCCCTAAAGGAGAGTTTTTGAAGTATTCACTTTGTTGAATTCCTTTTTCAAGTGCTGTGTTGTCATCCTTTTTCTACTCAACTGTTCTCTTACAATTTATTCAGAAGTTTGATTCTGAAGTTATTCATGTCCTTTGATTTCTTTTTTTAGATTGTTTTTTTAAAAGATTTTATTTATTTATTATGTATACAACATTCTGCTTCCATGTATATCTGCACACCAGATCTCATAATGGATAGTTGTGAGCCACCATGTGGTTGCTGGGAATTGAACTCAGGACCTCTGGAAGAGCAGTCGGTGCTCTTAACCTCTGAGCCATCTCTCCAGCCCGTCCTTTGATTTCTTTGAAGATATTTATAGTCGTTCTCTGTCTGGAATTTTGTCTAAGTCACTGTCATTGGGAACCATTACTGTGGGACTGGTAATTTTTGAATAAGTCATGCTCTTGGTTTGTCATATTTCTCATTATTTTGCTTTTGGAATTGCAAATCTAGGCTTACATCATTGATTGTTTTTTTTTTTCCTTTTTTTAAAGGATGTACTTTTAAGTCACCTTTCTTCTTTCAGTAAAGTGTAGGAAGTATTCCATGGGACTAGAGTATAGTAAGGTTAAGATGCCATTTGTTCATGATGGTGTTTTGAGCACCAGGCTCGGTCCTCGGTGCTTCCCTGAGAGAAGAGTATGATATGCCGCAACAGTCACTATCCAGAGGTAGAACCTCTATGGGAACAGCCTGGCGGTGGTGGCGCACACCTTTAATCCTAGCAGTTGGGAGGCAGGGGCAGTAAGATTTCTGTGAGTTAGAGGCCAGCCTGGGCTACAGCCCTGTCTTAAAAAACCAAAAACAATGGGCTGGAGAGATGGATGGCTCAGCAGTTAAGAGCACTGTCTGCTCTTCCAGAGGACTCAGGTTCAATTTCCAGCCACCCACATGGCTGCTCATAACTGTCTGCAACTCCAGTTCCAGGGGATCTGACAACTTCACACAGATATACCTGTAGACAAAACACATTAAATAAAAATAAATTATTAAAGAATTGAAAAGAGACCCTCTATAAAATACTCACCCCTTATTCTCCAACAACCTTAAGGAGTAAAGAGGCACTCAACGTGCTGTGTATGTATACTAATACATCAGTTGTCACTTGTGTGTGAGTGGGGCAGAAAAGAAGAAAAGCTGGTGTAAACCCAGAGCTTCAGAGGCAGAGACAGTTCAAGGCCAGCCTGGTCTACACAGTGAGTTCCAGGACACCCAGTGTTATATAATAAGACCCTGTCCCTTTCTGGAAGGAAGGAAGGAAGGAAGGAAGGAAGGAAGGAAGGAAGGAAGGAAGAAAAGGAAGGAAGGAAAACTCATGACGAGTGTTTGGTTTAGGAATGGGGGGGCATTGTACCTAGGAGGAACCATAGTAAAGGTGTAGGTGTTTTGTCTATAGAGGATTGAAAATAAAAGACATAAAGATACTTTCAGGTAACACAGAGCTGTCCTGTGTCAGGAGGCTACTACCATAGAGACCCTGCAAACCAGTCCTGTCTGTGTTCTTTGGGAGGTAAAAAAGAAAAGGAAAGACAATGTTGAGGGGAAAAAAATAGTGAAATATGGCGAGAACAGCGAGGCTAAGTTGGCCTGCTAACTTGACGTTGGATATTAAATAAATAAGGAATAAATGTGGGGTGTAGAGATACAAGATAGGAAAACTCACTTGTTGGACTTCTGGGTTCTAGAGTCTCTCCATTCCTTCCCTAGCTCCTAGAAGCCTGTCTTCCTTTTGACTGCTGTTCTGTGATGGGAGGTCTGGTAGGTACCCCTCCCCGTCCTCTTTGGATGATTGGGTTAATTAATGATGCTGCTCCAGTCACAGCAGAGTCCCTGAGTCTGGGTATGCCTCTGCATGCTCCTTCAGGACCCCAGCCCTGTTGCGGCCTTTTCCTCTTTAGTCTGGTTCTGGACACTGCATGAATCTGATTCAAAGCTACCTTTCCACAGTCTTGCAATATGCAGGTTTGTCAGGTTTCAGATGGAGTGACACTTGGTCTGTCAAGCTGCTGTTGCACAGTAGAAGCATATGAAGTGTCTCCTTCTGCTCAGGAGGTTGTTTGTCAGTGCTGAGCACCCAGTGAGGAAGGGAGAGGGTCTTTCTGGTGATGCTGCTTCTGACCTGGGTGTGGCACTTCCTCTTCTGGTATCTGTTTCCTGCTTTCTCAGATTGTTCTCTAGAGTTTCTGGTGGACTGTGTCTGAGTGTCACCGATGTTTTCAGATTTAGGAAATTCATCTATTTTTTTAAGGTTTTCTCGAGTCAGTTTTCTCTTTGATTTCAAGTAAAGCCTTGGGACTGTATAGTTCCTGCATTATGTACATATGAAAGCAGAGGAGACTCTGGGCATCCTGTTTTAGCCTGCTCCACCATATTCCCTTGAGACATAGCCTCTGCCAAACCTGGAGCTAAGCTGTCAGCCAGCATGCCCCAGTGATCTTGTCTGCTCCCCACAGCGCTGGGGTTTAGGTGTGCAATGACCAGGCCCAGCTTTTTGCATGGGTGCTAGAAGTTTGAACTCAGATCCTCATACTCTTGTCATAAGAGCTCTTACTCAGTGAGCCATCTTCTCAGCCTGACAACGTGATACTTTTTGCTTTTCTTTAAGTGTATAGATTTTTAAATTTTATTTTTGTCTGTATTTGGCGGTATTTTGCCTGAGTGCTGTCTGTGCACCACCTGCTTGTAGTGCCCATAGAAGCCAGAAGAGGACATCAGATCCCCTTGAGTTAGAGTCATAGCTGCTTGAGAACCATGTGTAGGCGCTGGGAACTGAACCCTGGAGCCGCTGGAACAGCAGCTAGTGCTCTACCAGTGTTTTATTTTGTTTGTTTTTGAGAGAGGGTTTCACTACATCATCCTGGAACTCACTGTGTAGACCAGGCTGGCCTGTAACTCACAAACTCAGTCCTGCTTCTGCCTCCTGAGTGCTGGGATTAAGGGTGTGTGCCACCACACCTAACTAATGGTATGGTTTCAAAGGTTATTAATGGAGAGATGGTTCACTGGTTAAAAGCATTGGCTGTTCTACCAGAGGACCTGGGTTTGGTTCCCAGCACCCACACGGCAGCTTGACCACCTATAACTCCTGTTCCAGAGGATCTGACACCTTCTGACCTCTGGGGATAGCAGGAACACAGGTGGTATACAATCATACATGCAGGCAAAACATCCATACACATAAAATAATAAGGCTGTTCATGCTCATGATGGGGTGAGGAGAAGCTTTTAGGTCTACTCAGATAGTTTTCATTTCTCCTCTGCCTTCCTGGGGTGCCACATTTCCTTGGTGCTTGAATAGTTTCCTTTAGCAATCCCTTCAGTGCTCATCTGCTAATAAGAAACCCTCTTCATTTTTCCTCATCTGAGGGCATCTCTATTTGCAGTGTTTTGTTCTGTTTAATTTCAGTACTTTAATGTCTAAAATGTCTAGCTTTCCCTACTGTGGGTCACAACTAACGTCACTAGCAAAAGGCTTCTGAGCACAGCAGAAAGTTAACTCGAAATGAAATGTGTCTGAACCTGAGTGTTTGTGGTAGTGTTCATCCCAGTAGCACAGCACAGTTCCACTGTAGCTTTGGTTCTGAACATGCCACACACATGCTCTGCACCGAGCATTTCATCCTCCCACCTAGAGCCAGGAAGTACCATCTCAGACAGGAGGCTCACACGCAGGACACTTGTATAGTATAAATTGCAGTGTTTTTACTACAGGTACAGTTTTCTGCTATTAGAAACATAATATTTTAATTGGAGAAAAGAAAAATGCTTAATTTTTTCCTACCGTTATTCCCTATCAGGTAAGTATCAAACTAGTGTATTACATTTGGATTATATTTGCCTAATTTTTAAAATTTTTGAGTTGCATAAAATTTATTTAATAAAATTTAGTTTGGGATTGGGAGAGAATTTCCAATGATTTGTTTTGTTTTGTTTTTGGAGTTAGGGTTTCTTTGTGTAGCCCCAGCTGTCATGGAGCTCGCTCTGTGGCCCAGGCTGACCTTGAACTCACAGAGATCCACCTGCCTCTGCCTCCCAAGTGCTGGAATTAAAGGCGTGAGCCACCAACTGGCTCCAACAATTTTCAAAATAAACCTAAACATACTTTTGCCATTTTGTTATATATATTAGTGCAAAGCCATGTCCTCAGAACTGGCAGTAATAAAAACCAAGTTCTCTATTAGGCCTGAAAACATTGAAGATTCCTTATATACTGCAGTATTAAATATTAAATGTTCAGACAAGATTTAGCTTCTTTATATAAAATAAATAAGTGCAGTCTTTTTATTAGCATGTAATCTTGCTTTTGTCTTTAATAAGTGTATGTATGTTCAAGAATTGTTTGGGAATAAATTTATGACTTACTGTCAGTAAATCCATTGTATGTGTTTACAGACCCGAGGCTGTGTACAGTTTTCTCAGGTGTGCAGGGTTAGTAAGGAGGAGTGCAGGAAGGCCTGACTTAACAAGGATGCACTTCTGTGTCTGTCACCACAGTGACATGCTTTCCACATGCTAACCTAGAACAAAAGGGCTGCTTAGCACCCTGTTTGGGGGAATGAAGGGCCCCACGGGGCAGCTCCAGTGGCAGTGTCTGGTGACGAGACTGGGAGATGGCTTCATAGTGTGTATGTGTGTGCAAGAGGGGATGAGCCAGCCCGTCATGGACAGGGATCCAGAGAGCTAGCTGCTCAGGGACCTGGTTCTCTCCTCCAGGTCCTCCCGAGACCTGGAGACTAGTAATCCCTTCTGAGTGTGAATTGTTGTAAATGAGTACCACTGTTGTAATTTTAAAAGCTGGAGGTGGGAGGGAGGAAAAGAGGGAGGAGGTGGGCAGGGCCCCTTTTAAAAGGAACATAGTGAATGTGCACAGGTGGTGCTCTCAGTGGCTGCAGCAGAGGACGTATCCTGGGCAGGCCCACGGGCAGACCAGTACAGATGCCTGAAAACTAACAATCACCATATAAAGGTTCCCGTACCACATGGGGACTGAGCTTTAGCGCATATGTCCTTGAGAGAGAAACCCCATCCCATCAGTTGCCCTGGCTGCCATTGCAGTGTTCCTGCCACTTTTCAGAATATAATCATGATGTATTTGTCAATGCTTGAGTTTTCTGTGTCCTCGCTGAATGTCCGTCTTTCCCAAACTTTCAGTCATTGTTAAGTGCTGCTTTTTTTTTTTTTTTGCTCCAATCTCTTCTCTCACTTATTTCTTGGACTTTATTGCCCTGAATTTTTCTCTGCTTTTCTGATGGTTTGTTTCAGTATTTTTTCTTTCTGATTTTATATTGAATTTCTATCGATCAGTCGTAATGTTTCTTGTTTCCTGGTGTGTTACAAAATTAAAAAGCAAAACAAAACTAAGCAACAACAATAAAAACAGTTGGGCAGTGGTGGCACACACTTTTAATCCCAGCACTGGGGAGGCAGAGGCAGGTGGATCTCTGTGAGTTCGAGGCCAGCCTGGTCTACAAGGCGGAGACCCAGGACAGGCTCCAAAGTCACAGAGAAACCCTATCTCAAAAAAACAGAAAAAAAAAAAACAAAAAACAAAAAAAACCCTAATGCCTGGAGAGATGGCTCAGTGGTTAAAATCACTTTTTGTTGTAGAGAACCCAGGTTCAATTCTCAGCACCCACATGGTGGCTCAGGACTGTCCATAACTCCAGCTCCAGGAACTTAATGTCCTGTACTGACCTGCAGGACCAGACATACATGTGGTGCATAGACACACATGAAGGCACCAGATGTGCAAAACATCTAAGCATAAAAAATTAAAAATCTAAAACAAATAAATCACAAAAATAATAATGCCATATGATCTATTGTCCATACCTAGATTTCCTCAAGTATCTCCAAAATCAGATGTTCCCCAAATATCCTTCATGGCTCTCTCTTTGATTTTTATTTAATTTTGTTATTTGTGTGCATATGCATGATACGGGGGTGTCGCAGCATGATGTAGGGGTCGGAGAATAACTTTGTAGAGTTCTCTTCTTCCACCATGTGGGTTCTGGGGCTCAACTCAGGTTGCCAGGAAATACCTTCATCCACTGAGCCATCCTGCTGATCCTAGTCTTTCTTTTCTTTTTCTCCCCTTCTCCATTTTTGAGAC
The DNA here is from genome assembly GCF_003668045.3 of Cricetulus griseus. Taxonomy (NCBI): domain Eukaryota; kingdom Metazoa; phylum Chordata; class Mammalia; order Rodentia; family Cricetidae; genus Cricetulus; species Cricetulus griseus. Next base: position 70,718,240 of record NC_048597.1, on the reverse strand, counting down.
AAGGTATCTCTATAGCACTACCTGTCTAGCCTGGAATTCTGAGTAGACCAGGCTGACCTCAAACTCACAGAGACCCACCTGTTTCTCCCTCCTACATGATGGGAATAAAGGAGTGTATCATCATGCCTGCCTAGTCCTCTCTGCTATGGTCCAGTATCCAGTCCCCCCCACTCCCCCCCCCCCGGGCTTGAACTCACTTTCTAAACCATTGCCTCTGCCTCCAGAGAAATGCCCTGCTGGTTTTGATATCTCTTCAGTTTACCTTAATATAGAAGAGTCACTGCCTTTTGCTTCTGTAGTTTCTCTTGACCTTGGCCAATTTCACAAGCCTAAGATGATTTTCTTGTGTAGCATCCCATGTCTGTTTCCTTGTGGCCAGGTTCATGTTTGAACATTATCAACACAGGTTGATATCATCAGGAGATAAGCAATGCCTGTTGTTTATCATTGGCAATGGCTTCTACCATTTGGGGAAGGTGATGACAGCGAGACGTCTCCATTGGAAAGGCACCCTTTCCTTTTGTGACTAGTAACCACAAAAGGGTACCATGGGAAACTATTTCCCAGCAACCTTTTACCAGATTGGATCTTTTTCAGATCTGATTTGGGATATATCCCCTCCACCCCAGTTTGCTTTTCTGTTGCTGTGATAAAACACCAGGACCAAAAGCAACTGGGGGAGGAAAGTTTGTTTGGCTTAGTTGGCCTGATCAGAGACTGTCCTTGAGGGAATTCAGGGCAGGAATTCAAGCAGAGGCAGGAACTTGGAGGCAGGAACTCAAGAGACCATGGAGGAACACTGCTTGCTAGTTTATCCTCCTTGGCTTGCTCAGCTTGCTTTTTTATGCATCCCAGGACCATCTTCACTGGCATGGTACCACCACCAGTAGACTGGACGCTCCTACATCAATCATTAACCAGGGAAATGCCCCCCACAGATGTGCCTACAGGCCCGTGTGATGAAGACATTTTCTCAGTTGAGGTTCCCTTTTCATGGATGACTCTAGCTTGTGTAAAGTTGAGGTAAAATTAGCAGCACAGTAGAGCCACAGAAAGGGAACCTCTCCATGAGGGTGATCCTGAGGCCTCTAGACAAAGAATGCTGTGATTTGCCCAGGGGTACACTGCTATCATTCACTGTGTGTGGGCCTTCAGCACTTACAGCATTTATAGGAAAGGTCGTCCATTTCCCAAATTGCCAGGTTGTCTCTCCTGTAAATTTTTAAAATAATCTCTCTCACTTTGACATCTTGAAGAGCAGGCAGAACCAAAGTGTGCGCTGCATTGTTTTCTGATCTTTTGCCCTCCTACTCATGGAGGAAGAGACAAGAGATACAGCCTCAGCACCACGCAGCAGCATTGTGCATGGACCATGCATGAGGGCTGGGGCCTCCACCCAGGGCGGCCAGGGGCCAGGAGAGATAGGATAATACAATTATTCTCAATTAGATTAATAAAGAATAATTAGGTGTCATAAATCAAGTAATCATAGGATATTGTCATAGGAAAAATATGTAGGTAGAATTAATTAGTTTTCAAATAAAGCATTTTATTTTAATTGCCTGAAATGATGGAGCCCTTAATTGTTGATGCATCATTTTGGCCTGAGCTTTTCGAATGTTGTAACAGCGTGACGTGACGGGTTTGTTCCCTGCATTTCTGGGGAGACAATAGAGGAGACCTTGATTTCATCACCTCACAATGAGCCTTTTGCTGTGAGGTTCTGGAAACTCCCACCATGCCGCAGGCAGGTGGCAAGTGTGGGCCGAGCTTCAGCTGGCGCTGCCCAGGGTCATGTGTGTGAGAACTCTTATACATGTATGTGCATGAGTGTGCGTACGAGCACAAGTATACACGTGTGTTTTGCTGTGTACCTGAGAGTCTGTATGCCCTTGTGTGTGGAATGCATCTGAAGGGGGTGCATCTGTGTGTGTGGGGTGTTTATGTATGCATGTATAAGTTGTGAGCATCAGTGTGTCTGTGTGTACGCACATGGCTACAGTATGTGTGGTATCTGTATTGCAGATACTTCATTGCTTGGGCCTGTGTGGCAGGATGCCCCTATCTTGGCTTTAGAGCTTTCCTGCTGGGTTAACATGCTGTAAGAGATTAAGTTCTTGGCAGTGGTGGAGCTAGGGCCTGTGGACTTGTGTCTGGCAAGAACAAAGCTGGGCTTTGGAGGGTCCTCAGTACCCTCTGAACCTGTCCTTTGGGCCACCTGCTTGAGGCAGTTCTTCTAGCATTTTTTATTTTTTCAGAGGCATGTGTCTGTGAACAGTGTCTGCAGAAGTCACACCTCACATTTGCACTATTAGCTTTTAGCAAATGATGAATTTTGTATAGCTAAAAAGCTTTTTCCCTTACCCCACCCCCCCAAAAAAAAACAATCCAGAAAAGAGGGAATTTGGCAGTTTGTACATGCATTCCTGGTAACCTCATTTTCTTTGAAAGCCCTTGAGGGAGTCAGAGTCCAAGGGTAGAGTTTGCCCAACAAGGGCTTGACCTGGTGGGGCCTGTATCAAGTTGGTAGAACCAGATATGTGTCTGATCTCATGCCACTGGCTTGAGTACAGACCTCACTGGCCTTGCCTAGCACAGCTCTGATCCTATCCCCATCCTCCTAGTCTACCCTCCATAGGGCCTGGTGGTCTCTTGGGAGCCTGGCTCTGGCTGCTGGGTACCTTTTCCTGTGGTATGGCTCAGAGCCCATTCCTGCATTTCTTGTAACAGAGGAAAAGATGAAGGCATAGGATGGTGTGGCAGTATGGCACTGGGGCATGCTGGTAGAAGGTATACTTGATGGGGTTGCCCTGAGGCTGCCTATTAGAGAAGCCTTTGCCTCTCTGGCCTCTTCACTGCTCAGAGCTGCGTGTGGCCTCAGCCTGTAGTCCCTCTCCCCACAATCTGCACCAGCCTTAAAGCCACTCTGGAAGAGTCCGCCCAGCTCTTGTGATCCATTCTTTTCCTTGCCATGTTCTTTTGATGGCAGAGCTGCCTTTCCCTGCTGTGCAGTGCTGCCTGTAACTAGAATAGGATGCAACCTTGCCCAGTGGAAAGACTCCTGAAAAAACCTGTGCAGTCCCCTGCTGTCTGCCTCTGACCTTTTCTCCTGTACCTTCACCCCAGCTTGTGGCTTTGGGGCCACCCCTGCCTGTGAAGAGCAGCCACCTGAGGGACTGGGGTGACATGAGGAGGTAGACTGCAGTCAATGTGTGATCTAGGGCACTGGAAATTTCTCCTTTGCAAGGTAGACCCTAGCAGGTCTTAAATACAAGTCCTGTGCTTTGAGGAGTGGTCTGTCAGCCAGGAAAGCAGTTCGGTGGGTGTGGCCAGATGACTTGGTCCTGCCTCTTCCCATGTACCCTCCCTGGCTGTTCTGCCCCTTGGTGGCCTATGCCTTGAGAGCATTTCCAGACCATTCCCAGAAATCTGGGGCAGCTTCCCCAATCATTTCCTGCCTCCGTTTCTCAGAAGTGAAGAGTGTGCTGTTCACAAAGTGGTCATGATTAGAAGTTTTAGCCTGGTAATGGTGGTGCACGCCTTTAATCCTAACACTCAGGGAGTCAGAGGCGGGCGGATCTATGAGTTCAAGGCCAGTCTGGTCTATAGAGAGTTTCAGGGCAGCCAGGGCGACACAGAGAAACCCTGTTTCAAAAACAAACAAAAATAATTAGAAGTTTTGGTGGTTCAGGCCAGGATCCAGTAGGGTGGTTTGTAGCACTCTCAGGACCCTACACAGCTCCCATTTGTAAGCACATGTCTGCTGAGCAGGTGCTGGCACTGGGCACAGGGCAGGGGCAGCACAGCCCAGACTCCCCAAGCTGGCAATGGGGCAGGAATGGTATTCGTCATCCAGGCATACCATTACTCTACTTTAGGGAGGAAAGCGAAGGGGCCCCAGAGTGGAAGGCTCCCAGGGGAGGCGCTGGAAGGAAGCCTGCTGGATGTCAGGATGAGTGCTGTGAGTATGTATGCAGGGTCATTGTGGGAGGAGGCAGTTTTGAATACCTGACTCATGGACTACCATAGGGACAGGGATGTGGGCTCTTGTGAGAAAAAGAGATTAGGCCTAATTCTGAAAAGTGAAACAAGTCTGCGTTTATAGCAGGTGGCAGGTAGAAGTGTAACAAGTCTTTCTCTGTCCTGCCAGCTCCCAAATAATGACATGGAGATTTCTTATTAATTATGAAATCTCAGGCTATAGCTTAGGCTTGTTCCTAACTAGCTCTTATAACTTAAATTAACTTATTTATATTAACGTACATTCTGCCACGTGGCTTGTGGCTATTACCTCTTCTCCTGCACATCCTACTTCCTCTGCATCTCCTGGAGTCTCTGCCTTTCTCTTCCCTGTCCTGCCTAGCTATTGGCCACTCAGCTCTTTATTATACCAATCACAGCAACACATCTTCACACAGGGTACAAATATTCTGCAACATGGGGGTGGGTGTGCATGGAAAATAGGTAACAGGACATATCAGGTGTCTGGGGATTCGGGCTGAAGGTACACCAGGGTAAGCAGATGTCACTTGATGGGTAGTAAAGGCTAAGGGACCTGATCATTTGGTTATGGGGTGATATTAAACTGACATAGAATTTTTGCTAAAAGTGTTCACATAGGCCTACAAGAAAATTGAGGAACCTGAATCAAGTTTGGCCAAGCAAAGGCTCCTTTTCTGTGGTGCCAGAAATAGAACCCAGGGCCTTGGGCTTGGTAGGCAACTTCTCTACTGTAGAGGTGGCAAGACCTCTATACAGGGTTCCTATGTTGTGCTTGCCAAGGAGGGAATACCAGAGCTGATAGATAAGATGGGGATACAGGGATGGGGAGGGCTGGAGGTGCCCAACAGGCACAGTGGCAGGCTGGCAGTTGGGGTAAGTTGGGCCCACGCCAAGATCTGGCTGTTGTACAGCCACAGAGCCTGTCTGCATGATGGAGAGCAACATCCTTTTCCCAGAGGGGGCAGAAGTTGGGTACTGAGCCAATAGCTTTCTAGATGCCTCCTCCCAGCTGCCTTCTGAAGAGATGCAGAGCTCTCTGTCACTCACATGTCCTCCCTTGCACTCCAGGACTGCATCTACCACATGGCAGCTCCGTTCCCACCACCGCCTGGTCCCAGATTTGTCCTCCGAGGCACACAGTCACCTGTGAACACGCTGCATTTCTGCCCAGCATCCCAAGCTCTGGGGAACCCCCTCCTTTTCTCAGGGTGAGTAACAGTTGCCCCACCCCAAAGCCTGGGGTGATGTCCAGCACTGGGTTTCACAGAGCGTGGTGCTTACCTAACCTGTGGCAGAAGGCACTATGCTTGCCACACTTTCAGAAACCCTGTATATTCTGGAACTCCTTAGAGGAGCATCGAGCCATGCTGCTGTGTCACACACCACTGAGCTCTGAGAAAGTACCGCAGCCCCCTGGTTACCTTTGATAACCTTCAGTTCAGAGTCATCTCCTCCAGCTGAAGTATCTAGCACCTTCCACTGGCTGTGTGTGCTGCTGGCCTGTAGCAAGTTCAAGATGCCTATTGACTGCAGCCCTGTCCCTGCCTGTGCCTGACTCTACAGCTCTCAGAGTGGCCTGGTGCACATCTGGAGCCTGCAGACCAGAAGAACAGTTGCTGCCCTAAATGGCCACAAGGGCCAGGGTGTAACCTGGCTGAAGACACTGCCCCAAGGGCACCAACTCCTCAGGTACGTCACAGCAGCACAAGGGAGCACAGGTCCCAGAGGACCCATGCTGGGAAGGAACTCTTTGATGGGCCCCTGAGACTACCTTTAGCCAGAGCAGAATAGCAAAATGTCAGATGGGATCACCTTCTTCCCTGGGGCTCTTCTTTTTCTTTTTTTAATCTTGATTTTATTTGCATTGGTGCTTTGACTATGGGTGACGGATCACCTGGAACTGGAATTACAGACAGTTGTGAGCTGCCGTGTAGGTGCTGGGAATTGAACCTGGGTCCTCTGGAAAAGCAGTCAGTGCTCTTAACCACTGAGCCATCTCTCCCGCCCCCCTGGGGTTCTTCTGAGACAGGTCTGGGAGATGCCATCTGAGGGAGCTGATACTAGCCCAGAAAGCAGCTGAAAAAACAGCTCTGGGTTGTGGCTTAGAAGTGAGCAGAGGTAACTGCACCATGTGCTAAAGGGACAGGGCTGAATAAAGCAGGGTCCAGGCTCAAAAGAGCTGAAAGCTCAGTCCTCAGGTGTTCCTTCTCACTCAAGGCACAGACGCTTGGGTGGCCTTGGTCACAGGGCTAGGACCAAGCCAACTGGCTTGAAAGGCATGAAGGGTAGCCTGGGGCTGGCACTTAAATAAACACCCTATCTCCCTGCCAGGGTGGTGATGCTGCAGCCATTCCTACAGTCCCCACTGGGGGTCACGAGGCCTGTGGTGTGGGCTGCAGGTGTGGAATGCCCAGGTGCATTTGCCTTGTACTGGAGACCACAGCCCACCAAGGCTGCCTACCCTCAGCTGTGTTTGGGCCCAGGTTTCTTCAAAAGGCCCTGGAAGGAGTTGTGTGCTTTCTTATCTCTGAGGGCTAGAGGATCCCCAGCCCTGGTTGCACCTGGGCCACAAGAGCTGCACTAGCTAGCATTTCTTTACCTTTGTCATTAGGAAACCACTTATTTACTGGCTATTGCAGGAAGGAGTACATAGACTCTTGTAGCACCTGAGTAACCACCGCCCAGTCAAGGACAGCGCTGCAGCACCGCCCACTCTGCAGTCTGCAGCAGCCCAGTACTGCTAAACTGTCTTAAGGCTGTATGTCCTGAAAACGAGCAGAATGTTTTTATGAGTTTTTCCTAACTTCTTAAGTTAGGAAAACAAAAGACTACCAGGTATTTAATGGATACCTGTGGTCCCAGTGCTGTGAGTTTGGGGCCAGTTTGGAATACACTGGTTTCTGCCCATTTTTCTACTGGACTGACTGCATTTTTCTTATTGATAGATGAAGTCCTTTTTATATTTTATATAGCATCATTATTCTATCACAGATTATCTCTGCACCAGGGTGACATATTTGTACTCTCTAGGGGCATCTTCATGTTAATGGAGTCACATTGGCTAGGCCTTCCCCATATGGCCAGGCTCCTGGGTCTTATGGACATGGACATCCTTAGCCTATCTCCAGAGCTCGCTGCTGCTGCTTTGAGATCCACAGTTCCTCTGGAATGTGCTGCTGATGTGGGATGCAGGCAAAGCCCGCCATCCCATCATCCTTTCTGTTCCTCCCTCCACATTCAGCTCTGTTGACAGATAGGAAGGAGATGCTAGCAGCTGCATGTGGGCTCTGGGATCAGTTCCCTGTCCTCATTTCCTGTGACCTCAGGACTTTTCAAGTACACTGTAGAATGCCCCAGGTTCAGGACAAGACTGAGGCCCTGGGTTTAGGGAGGAAGCCCAGTGTGGTGACTGCCAACCTTGTGATGGAGGCGCCTGAGTCCCTGTGTCTCCTTGGCAGGTACAACTGGCCTTAGTCACACAGGTGGGTGATGTCTTCTGGGTCCACTATCAGCAGCCAAGAAGTTGAATTTCTATAATCTGAAAATCTGAAAGCTTGTTTCTTGTTTTTTGAGACAGGGTCTCACTCTGTAGTTCTGGCTAACCTGGAATGCCTTATGTTGTAGACCAGGCTGGACCTGAATTCACAGACATGCACCACTCCCTTCGTAAAAATCTGAAAGTTTTAGAGTGTTGTGTCAGCTCTCATAAAGTTTCAGATTTCAGAGTTTTTCGTATTTCCTGTCTTCAAAATAGGGAGGTTTAACTGGTGAAGTTTACACAAACATTTCAAACGCTTGTTATAGAAAAGAAGTCCTCATGTTGGGTCTGATGGCCCTTAACAAAACAAATGGAATAAAAGACTACATTGGCAGTGAGCTTTGTAAAAAATGGGGACATGGGACTTTTATCCCAGTACTTGAGAGTCAGAGGCCCAAGGATCTCTGTGAGCTTTAGGATAGCCAGGAACTATATAGAGAGACCCTGTCTACACACACACTCAAACACACACACACACACACACACACACACACACACACACACACACACACACACACACACACACACGGATAAAAAAGAAGCCCATAGTATTTCTTAGGTTCCTGAAAAGCAGGTCATAGAGGGGCAGGGTGGGGCGGGGTGGTCCAAGAGCATCCAGGCCGGTTAAAGCCAGCACAGGCCCTAGAAAATTCTGGGGACAGTTTGAGCCTGTGCCAATATTTGGTTTCCCCACTACTGCTAGCTTCCTGCAGTGGCCTCTGCCTGAAGTAGTCCTGTTTTGTGTATTCTCATGGGACTGTTTCCCTAATACCGCCTCACTCCTGTTGGTAGAATACTCCTTTAATCAGAACTGAGGAACCTGTGAGGAAGAGCTGTCCCTGCCTTCCCTTTTCTTAAAGGGCTCATTGCCTGTAGCATCTTTTGTCTCATTTGTTTTAACGCTTCCTTACTTCCCACACTGTGAGATACTTGAACCCCATCTTGGTTTTCCCTTACTTCAGCTCTAGAATCAACATCTCTCCAGAAACCTGGATGTTGTGATTAGAAAAGTAATGGGTTTGAGTCCTGGGCTGTCCATGGGTGGCACAGGGGGACAGAGACTTGGATCTGCATTGCCTATGCTGTCACATTCATCCGTCTTCAGCCATGTGTCCTATCATGTGTGTCTGGCCACACACGTGCTCGCACTGACCTGTAGGTTCTGACGGGACCCACAGCTCTCTGGGAAGGACCCACATCCACTCCTGGCTCCAGTATTTGCTCTGTCAGAGAGGGCAGAAGCAGGGCCTGTAAGGATCCAGGCCTGCTCAAGGCCACTGTTTTTACAGTTATGTGAATCTTTAAGCCTCCAGGCTTCAGTCAGCACTTCTCCATGTGCCTCAGGTCAGCTTCCATCTGTGTTCCTGAACGAGGGCGCAGTCACCCACATAGTCACATGCGGTCCTTCACAGGCTCCTGGCTCTTGCTCAACCAGCAGGGGCTGTTTTCACTGTGCACAATGACAGTCACACTGTCTGTGGGTCTGTGGGTTTGGCACAGCACTGCCATGTATCCATTTCCCCAAGGCCACATGAAGCAGCCTGTCACCCCACAAAGCCTAGAGCTACCCACTGTGGTCAGTTCTCTCTTGGTTCTCCGTCCCTGTGCCCATTCCTTTTCTAGAATGTCACAGGACTATGGTTACATGCTGCAGAACCTTCAGATCTGGCTTCTTTCACTTAGCAAACTGTGGCTCAGCTTCCTTCCAGCTGCTGCATGTGTCAGCAGTCGGCGCCGTCCCTTGCTGAGTGGCACTCTGTGGCACAGCATACTTTGCCATTCTTTTGTTGCAGAGCAGCTGGATTGTTTCCTCGTGGTGATGCCTAGAGCTGCTGTCAGCATGCTTGCATGGCATTCTGAGTGAATGAAGAGACCCGAGTGAGACTTCCGAGTCCTTAAAGACACTTTTCAGAGAAGAAAGGAGTGCAGGGTATATACTTCAGTGGCGTTGGAGTGGCAGGAGGCTGATCACAGGTGCATGCCTCAGTGTCCACATTCTTAATCTACTGAACATCCTGGCTTCAGTGCTGTATATGCCAACTCAGCTGTGAACACTGAGGGAGAAGCCCTCTTGACCTGAGGCCTCTAGCCTGGATGGTGCAAAGCTTACCTGGACACCTTCTGGAAACATGGCCACCTTCAGCATTGAAGGGCAATGGATCAGATGCTGGTCCAAGTGGGTACATAATGCTTACAGTGTCTCACAGAACCCTCCCCTTGCTTTATCAGCCAGGGCCGGGACCTGCGGCTGTGCCTGTGGGACTTGGCAGAGGGCAGGAACACCATCATGGACACAGTTCAGCTGGACAGTGTGGGCTTCTGCAAGAGCTCTGTCCTGGCCAGGGGACAGCTATGTTGGATGCTTGCTGTACCTGGGAAGGGCAGCGATGAGGTAAGGACCAGCTCTCTGGTGCTCCCTTCCATGCACTAGTGACATTGGGTTTGCCTTAAGCAGGCACACTTGTCCTCCCTCAGTAAAGAGGGCCCAGTGCTGCCACAGGACTCTGTCAGCTGCAGTTCTGCAACTTGCCTGCTTCACTGCAGCTCCAGCAGCCCTTGGCTGATGCGCAGCCTGGTCCTCTGTGAGCTCGTATCCATCCAGGGCAATGGTGAGAATCAGGAAGGGCTCAGGCAGACCTTGGTACTCAGCATCATGCTGTTCTTGGGAGAAGGGCCACTCAGGGCTGTGTACACACACACACACACACACACAAGCATACCTGTCTGTTCACATATTCATGTATATACACGTATGTATACAGAGAGGAATCTCCAGAAATTGGGGCCTTGGTGCACTGCTAGCCTGTTGAAAGAGGTAAAAGAGACACCAATATAGTGACACAGTGAAGAGAAGGGACACAACAGGTGACTTCACAAACAGGTGAAAACATAGGTTCTGGAGGCTGAATGAGGGCAGGAGTGGCCACAAGCTTGGGGAAGGGGGTACAGAGCCAGAACGAGAGCAAGTCTGGAGGTAAGAAGAGGTCCAGAGGAACTACTGGGCACCCAAGCCTTCTGTGAAACAAACAGTTCCACAAACTCTGGCAAAAAGAAAAGGAAACGGATAAAAGATCTGAAAACTGCAGCTCAGCAGCTATGAGGCCAAAGCAACTGGCAGTACAGGAGATGGATCCATGCAGCAACACCAGGACCCTCTGCTTTCTGTCAGAGTAAACTAACCCTGTCTCAGGGCTTCTTCCTATAGAATCGCCATCACCTTGTATGCAGCATTATGGGTACAAGGCATGGCCAGTGATAAGCAGCCAAAAGGCCAGGGCTGTGCTTCAACCCAAAGGGCAGAGAAGCTGCACTCCATTACTTGTACATTCTGGGAAGGGTGGTACATTAGGAGGCAAAAGTCACAGATACAAAATCTGCACTGCCCACTGGCCATGACACGGACTGTCCCTACCTGAGCGCCCAGGAAGACCCCATTGTGGCAGCAAGGAGAGGCTAGATAGTAGAGGGGCCTCAGATAGGAGCTATTGGTGAACCTGGGACTGTCTAGAGCCCAATCTGAGATATGTATTGAGAGTGTAGAAAGCACAGCATCCATCCTATATCAGGAGAACAGGATCCCAGGGTCAGACCCAGGGCAGCTACCTTGTCTAGCCTGCTTCTCCAGGCCTCTGGGAGCCGAAAGAGCAGTGCCTAGCCTCCCTGAGCATGGAGCCTCCTACAGACACTGGATCTTTCCATCTGGCATCCATGCCAGCTTTTGTTTCCAGAAGGAAAAATGCTAGGTTTGGGCAAGTGTGGCCACCCAGACGGCCGTGAGGGGTGGGAGCATGCTCCCGGGCATTGTTTGGGCCTAAGCCAGCTATGCTTTTCCAGGGCCCAGTTTAGGCAGATTCCAGGCAGACTGGAAAACAACCATTTGCCCAGGGTGTGCTTGCAGATTATGAAAATACAAAGTCTGACTGTTGAGATGGCTTAGCGGGTAAAGGTGCTTGTTGCCTAGCCTGACAACCTGAGTTCAATTTCCAGACCCTGTATGGTGAGAGAACTGTGTCACAGAAATTGACACACACACACACACACACACACACACACACACACACACACACACACACACACACACACACACACACATGCACACACAGACGAGTAAATAAATGTAATAAAAATTGTTTTGAAAATACAATGCCACCTGCAGTGCGGGTTAGAGCCAGGAAGCTGTGATCTCCACAGAGGAAGATGGAACTGATGAACGGTGTGAGAGTAGCTTGAGCTCTCTTAACCCTCAGAGTGGCGTCTTGTGGGTCTGTGGCTTGGGGTGACCTGGTGCTGCTTGGCCCGCTGTACAGGAGGAAGCAACTCCCCCACCCCTCACATTAATAAAACTTTTAACAGCTTTTTGGCAAACTGGCCAGAAAAGTGTATGTAGCTCCTAATTGGTGATTTAAATGCAATCATGAACAAATAAATGCCTGTTACTATCTCATTATTTATGAACTAGATCTGCTTGGAGACAAAATGACTTTTCTTGGGCAGGAGCCAAGCCTAACCCAGTGCACGGGCCTGATCTGCCAGCACCAGCAGGAGCTGCCTACTCGGTGCTTCTGGCTGTGGAGGACTATGGGCCTGAGAAGACAGGACTGTGGATAGGAGCCCCCTCCCCTTTTCTACCTTCTGGCCCGGAGCAACTCTAACGCATGTTTGCTGGCCCTCTGCCACACTCTACTCCCCTGTAGCAGTCCTGCCTCCTCTATCTTACCCTCTGTCCTGGCTTCCTCCATACACACTCCCTTCCCATGTCTTGGGCTCCCCTTCCCTTGGTGGATTCTGCTTCCTCTACCCTTGTTGGTGGGTCTGCTGTGCAGTCTTGACTAGTCACCAGCCCTTGGAACCCTCTGGTCACTTGGTACTGCCTCACGGTAATCTTCAGGAACTTTCCTGCTCACCTGTCCCTGGAGCTGTGACAGCCACCCTGATGCCTTGCTCTCCACCATCACTATGGCCTGGGACTCTCCCTACCACCTCCCACAGACAGCCAAGAGTTCTTCAGATGCCAGTATGTTTCCTAAAGGCCCGAGCAAGTTTCCTTATAGCCCACTGCAGGGGCAGGGGCTATAAGACTCGCCGGCCGCAGGTGAGAGAGGGAGCTGTGAGCCATTCCTAGTACTTAACTTGGCCATTAGACATCCGGTTACTATGGAAATTCTGGTGAGATTACCCTGCCTGAGAGGACCCTGGCCCCCATTTATCAGAAGTGGGTACACAGCAGGACTCTTAACTGAAGGACTAGGCTGTGTGCTTGGCACTCTGCACTGCCTAGAAGCTGTCCTGGAGCCAACCCCGTAGGACTCAGATGGCTGATATAGAATCATCTCTGTGGCTGTGACAGATAAGGTTCTATGTGGCATAGGTTGGTAGAGACAACACAGCTGTTACTTGCCCAGGCATATCCTGGGTATATGCTGTCCAGTTAATACCTCCATCCCTTCAAAGCTCTGATGCCTTGTGTGCAGACCAGGCTACTCTAAGCAGGTTTGTATTCATGCTCTTGCTAGTTGCCACGGAGAATTGCTCTTGCTGGTATCTAGAGAAGCTCTGGGATTCCAGAATCCACTCAGCTCACATGATACCAGAAGGTACACATAGGCACAACAGTATAGTAGAACCCCAGGCAGATAAAAGGCATAGGAAACATCTGGTTTGTGCTGGGCTGCAGCATGTCATGTGGGGCCCTTCTGTTCTGATGAGCTCACAAGAGAGGTCACATCCCCCCAAATGAATGTACCAGGTTATCACCTTAGATACAGGATGTCTGGGAAACCAGTCCAGTCTGATCCTTGTGGATGGTGCTGGTCAACATTAAGCAGTCTACTTGGATTTGCATATCCACATGGGAAGCTGGGCTATTTGGGTCACAAGGCCCAGCCCAGGCCCAGGACGGCCTGGCATCTAGGTAGTCTGGGCTGGTAACTCAGGTGCTTGGGTACTAGGAAACCAGGACTAAGTGGAGCTGGCCTTAGCTCTGCAACATATTGATTCCCTAGGTGGGTACTGGATGGGTCTCAGGCCTTCTACACAAGATTTTGCATCATTTTGTGTGCCTGAGATTGTTCAAAGAGAGCCCTTGGAAATCCTGAGGCAAGAGAGACAAGTGGAGGAAGGAGGATGGCCAGAGTAGGCAGGACCAAGTAAGCTGGGCCTGCTTTGCCCAGATGACAAACTGGGACAAGGCGTGCCATAGCTGCTTGATGATGAAGGGCTGGTCATTCAGGAATGATGTGAGCATTTGTTTTGCAAGGACCCCAGGAGCATCTAAGCCCTTTAGCCTGTGCAAACTAATTAGGAAGCTCTGCTCTCAGGTCCCTACAGGGAGAGGAGCAGACAGAAACTCGCAGCAGCCTTGGCTAATCGCCTTAAACGTCTCTTGTTTGCATAGCATAGACTCGGCTTGGCATCAACCCAAATCAGCTTGTTTTCTCACTGTCAGGTTCAGATTCTGGAGATGCCATCCAAGACGTCAGTGTGTACCCTGAAGCCGGAGGCAGATGCCAAGCCAGGCATGCCCATGTGCCTGGGGCTGTGGCAGGTAAGGCAGCGTGCGCCAGCCACACCCAACAGTCCTGAGTCATGCCCCACTCAGGGTTGGATTTGTCATCAAATCTATGGGCACTCTCCTTTAGAGGACACGTACCTGCTGTCCTCTGTGGCCCAGCATTGACTGGACAGAAGCTGCTCCTAGGCTGCTGCTAGTGTTTGGAACCCCAACAGAAACGCTGTAGGGCAACAGGTCCCCACCCTTCACAGATGCCAAATGTGGCTGCAAGGAAGGGACAGTTAGGTCAGCTGTGGGACTTGCTCCCAGAAGAACACATGCCCTTTTCCTCAGCACCTTGGTCCTTGGCTCTTCTGAGACTTAGGGAAAAGCTGACTACTGTCCGCAAGCCTGCAGGGACCCCCCTGTTCCGGGCATTCACTTTTGCCACTTCCCAACCTTATAAAGGCCTCAGGAACATTAGCACGATCATTTCCCCAGCCATTCCGGGGAAGTCTAACCTGTAGCCATTTCCTTTGTTTTTGATGGCAGATCAGGAGCCATCTTCTGGGCCTGCTGCAAAAACTAGGACCCAGGTAGTCATCCCAGCCTGGAGTCTGGAGTCCCCACAAACATAAACAGGCCCAGAGCTTCCCAAGGTGAAGCCTTCGCCTGGCCACATCCAGGTCAGCATCTTCCCCTCCTGGGTCACTTCCATTTACTGTATCATCAAAAAGAATCCTAGAAGCCTCAGAGTTGCCATTTCCTTTTTTTAATTTTTTATTTTTATCTTACACATATGAGTATTTTGGCTACATGAATGTGTATGCATCACTTGCATGTCTGGTGCCTACAGTAGTCAAGAGACAGCTTCTGATTCCCCGGGATTGGAGTTACAGACTGTTGTGAGCTGCCATGTGGGTACTGGGAATCAAACCTGGGTCCTCTGCAAGAGCAACCAGTACTTTTAACCGCCATGCAATCTATCCAGCCCCTTGCAGTTTCTTAACTGAGAGGGTTGAGTTATATTTGAAGTCTTTGCTAAGATGCTCTAGTGTTCAGCCTTTGCTGTGCAGCTTTCTAGAGAAACGCCTTCAGGGAGTCAAGGCTCCCGAGAGCCTAACCGTCAGCTCCTGGGCCCACAAGTCTGCAGCCTGACTCAGAAGCAGAGCCTCATTCTTGGCCTCAGTGTGTCCAGATGGGGCTTCTCAAAGTTTCTGGGCACTTCACTGGGAAAATAAATGTACCCTCATCCTGCCTCCCAACCTTACGCTGAAGTATCCAAGGAGGTGACCACAGTACTTATAATCCCTGGCACAGGCATCTGCGGCTGCACCCCTCCTACTCTGCACCCTGGAAAACATGGGTCATTGCCCAATCGTGTAAAAATTCCATAAGAAAAAAAATGTGTAGAAAGGGATGTACAAACTTGTTAAGGTGATTAATATAGTTGACAGAAGGACAAATCATGGTTTTGTTGGTGATACAGATCCAACATGAAGCCCATAGCTGCAAAATGCCTCTGGTTATAGGAATGTTCTTTGTTTTCTCCTAAATCCAGAAATCCTAGGAGTGTGGCAATGTATCCCAACCTGATGTATTTTCTGAAACACTCAGGTCCATCTTTAGTTCACACTTTAAAGTAGCTGTCCTGCATTGCTACAGTAATAATTGTCAGGCTGTAAGTCAGGCATGACCTAACATCATCAGTACCCACCTCTCAGAGAAGGCTCCTTGTCTCTGAGTCTTGGAGCCTCTCCAGCTCAGTTGTAGTACACACCGCTGGGGTTCCTGTAGACCCTGGCCTGCTACCATCTCTCAGGCTGTACTTCAAAGGACAGGAGAAGCTACAGAGCCAATCTTTGTCTCTAGGTCCCAGCTGGGATGAGGGGAACTGCTAAGGAAGGCGAGGCAGCATCAGGGCTGTGAGCACCAGAGGCTGCTGGCTATCAGAACACTGTCCCCGGAAGGCTACAGGAGCCAGGGCAGATCCAGTAGAGTGATGTGGTGAGGTGCTGTGCTATGGCGGTAACTGGCAGGGGATGAAAAACCAGGTGCACCTCCTAGGCCAGTCTGACTCCTGTCACGGCCACCCTGTGGCACTGTGGCAGAGGGGTCTTATCTAGTAGCCCTGAACAATCTATGTTGCTCAGAACTCAGCCAGGCTTCATGCATGCCAGCCAGGGCTGTTACCAATGATGAAGGGAGCTCTGGTCTGCCCTGACTGAAAAAAAAAAAAAAAAAAAAAAAAAAAAAAAAAAAAAAAAAAAAAAAACAAGGGACAGCCCAGGGAAGAGAACCAGTACAGCCAGAACTATAGAGATGGTATGGATGTCACCACAGACCACTGCTAGGGCTCTGTCTTTGTAGCCTTGAGACACTGAGACACTTCTCTCCAGAGAGCTTCTGGAGTAGCATCTGCCAGGTGGCCATGCTGTGAGTGGTGATTAAGAGTGGTAAGAGTTGGCATGCTTTTCTGGTTGGGGTGCAGACAGTACTGAGATTCTTCCACGTGGAGCTGCTCCTGCCCTGATCCAGCTCATAACCACTTGCCTAAGCAGTGTGTCTGGAGGCTCTGCCGCCCATAGGGCAAACTGTGTGGGCCTACACAAATCATTTGCAAGCAGACGACCTGAGAAACACCAGCAGGGAACTCATCCCTGTGACAAAACCCAGGAACAGTGCAGCAACACAGGCAGGGCCTCTGCAGAGCCAGGAAGAACCATTGTGCCAGGTACGGGACACACTTAGAGACCTGGGACAACCCTGCCTCTTAGGGTTGTGGTCAAAGGACACAATCTGGGCTCTGGCCTTAGGGGAGAGCAGCTAAAGATGATGATAAAAGTAAATTGCCCTGAAAAACACAGGAAGCTTCATGTCCCCTCCCTGGAGCCTCACTCCTTCCGATTTTGTATGTGTGAACTTGAATCACCAGCAGGACACAATCAGTTTACAAGCCATTTCTGGGGACATATAGAGGTCCCCTTGGTGGCAGCTCTGGCTTGGCAAGTTCACTGTACTTGCGGAAAGTCTGGTAATTGTGTGCTTCTTGTTATTGCCATCCCTTCAGATACTGGTCTGCAGTGGGCCTTGCCCCACCCCACCCCCCACTAGGCTCATACTATACCACACGTCCAGCCATAGCCTGGGCTGACCCAGAGAGCCTTGGCCCTTGTGCTGTCTGTTAGATACATGCCATAGGCCTCCAGCTAGCCTGAGCCTCCTTGCGCAGCCCTGTGCAGTTTCTCTTGGGCTGCTGTGCAGTGCAGGGACTGATGGCATGTCCCTGAGGGTGACTTGGAATCCTGCAGCACTCTTCTTTTGTAGTTGTTTCAGAGGCTAAATAAACGAGTGTCAGCCCAGGGCGCAGAGCCCTCTGACCCTCGCCCTCATCCATCACGATAGTGAGAGCCTCTCACACCAAACTTCCAAGGGTGGGGGCTTCTCCAGCTACGTTAACAAAGCTCAGAAACTCCTTCTCACTGAGCTTGTAATTTTCCTGCCTGGTGGTTCTAGAGGATGACTGGTCTCAACAAGGAGTGACTTCTACTCTTACACCTAGAGGAGCTGAGGAAGAAGTCTGAGTCTGTCCCTAACTGCCCCAGGGTGCTGGTGGATGCCAGTGGGTATCATGCCATCCTTGCTTTGGACAGGATCCAGTGTAGGGGGGAATGTATGACTGTGTGAGGCCTGGGGGTCACCTAGACTGCTCTACACTCCACCTCCAGCTCCTCAGGTACTTAGCAGTGGCCCTGCCAGCCCCATGAGAGGCATGTGGGAGGCTTCTAGGATACATGGAAAGCAAAAGAACTGTTCTCTGACTGGGCCAACCCCCTTATAGGCATGGCTTGAGAGAGAGCTGTTCCCACAGCCCTAAAGCTCATTGAAGACAAGATCCTATGGGAGCCAACCACTGTGTCGTTCCCCACAGACTAACTCCAGTCCCCGCCCTCTCCTTCTGGCTGGCTATGAGGATGGATCGGTAACCCTGTGGGACATCCTGGAGCGGAAGGTGTGCAGCCGGATTGCCTGCCATGAAGAACCTGTCATGGGCCTTGACTTCGACTCTCAGAAGGCCAAGGGCGTCTCAGGCTCTGCCGGGAAGGTACTGGCTGTCTGGAGTCTGGACGGCCAGCAGTCCCTGCAGGTCAGTGCACAGGCCCAGGACTCATTTATCCTGCTCTGCACTAACAGTCTGATAGGCCGAAACAATATTTAGGCATGAAGAGGAGCGGCTGCAGTTCCCTAGCTAATTAATCACTCAGAGGCAGTAGAGGAGCAAGGGCCAGTAGGCGTGGGCTCGCTGTTCACATGGTTTGGGTTTCTCCTGGACCTCGGGTTAACAGCCATCAAGTCTTGTCCATCTAAGAAAAAGGCACGTAGTGTCCAGGCAGACCAAACTCCTTTGTGAAAACTCAGAGCAGTTTGGTCAGTAAGGAACTGATTAATGAAAGAAAAAGAAAACTTATGGCAAGTCCTGCAAAGCCATGGCCTGATGGGATCTGTAAACTGGTCCTAGGGAGACTGTTGCTCATGGGTCACAGGAAAGTCTACCAGGCAGTAAGGCCTTGGCTGGGCAAGGCTTGATAGAGACAGCCCCACAATGTCTTTGTGAGCCATTCCACTTGGTATGGTCCCAGGATTGCCTCTGTCCCCCAGAGTACAGCATAATGGGCCTAGCTAGCTTGTTCCCCATTTAGGATGGAGGGATTGTGGCAGGGGTTACGCTATGTATCCAGGACTTGGTTTTGAATAGGCCTGGAAGACTACAAGCTACCAAGACCTCAGAGGTGGTCTGGGTACCCTGACTCAAGGTGGGAAAGGAGCCTGCCCAGCCATCTCAGAAGACAGACCTGACCTTAACCCAACAGTGGAAACAGCCCTGGTGGGAGAGCTGCATGGTCTGTGGAGTATCATGTGCCCATAGCCTAGCTCCCAGCCTCATTGACTTGCCTAGAGCACCAAGGATAGAGCTGGGAGGGGGGGGGAGTCCAGGTTCCCTCACCCAATAGGAGGCTTCAGAGGTCATTACTGCAGCCTTCCCAGAGTGGGAAGGAGACTTGCTCAGCAGTCTCACTGCCGAGTTTGGGCCTTGCAGCTTGTTTGAGCGCATCAGGTTCCAGTCTGAGTGAGTTACCATGAGGCATGCGAGTGGGGAAGGTCAGGGCTAGGTTGATACTGGGAGGCACCCAGGGTCCTGAGGTCATCACTACACCCAGGGTACAAATCAGGCCCTTACCATGAGGCCATTCTGGGAAAGGAACTGATTGTGGACAGTAGATAGGGGGCCAAGGGAAGTCCTAGGTCAGAAGGAGACTGATGTGGAGAGGAACTGTAAGAGGTGACCAAGGATGACATGCCATGGCTTGAGCACATTGACTGTGGCCACATAGGGGCAGATCCAAGAGTGCCCCACTGGGAAGCAGAGTTAGCATAGATAGCTTGGCCTCCCCACTGCAGTGCCCAGTAGGAAAGGGAAGATGGGCAGTGAGCCCCACCAGTAAGGCAGGCACATCCATAGCGCTGAGCATTGACCATCCCTGGGGTCCAGCTATGCTGGGCACATAGTGGATTGAGAGTAAAACTGTCCTGTGTATCCATCCAGCTATCCTTCCCCCAGTGTCTGACAGACCCACAGGTTTCCCGTTGTAAAGGAAAGGGTTTCCAGCCTGCGGAGGAGTCCCCGCCTCACAAGGTGCTGAACCGAGCAGATAGGCTTGGAGGTCTCCTTCACACAACCTCCTGCCCCGGAGACCTGGTAAAGGGTAGCAGTACTACCCTGTGGGGTCTAGCATCCATTCCCTTGTGGCTTGACCTGTCATCCTGAAGGCAGCAGACTGACACTGAGGCAGCTTCTGCAAGAATCGTATGGCTCCTACTCAGGCCTCTTGTGCTCTGCACCCGGGAAGAGGCCCTTCCAGCCCAAAGCTTCTTGGAATCTTCCTGCATGTTTGGGAAACAGCTGCTGGAACTTGAGACTTAATTTATGGGCATGCTCCAGTCCAGAGATGAACTTTTACTCCACTAATGAGTCGAAAAGTTAAAGCAGAAGGGAGCTGGGAGCTGCAGCCTGAAGTAGTTGGGGTGAGGTGGGCAGAGCCTGGCCCAGCCGCTTACATCAAAGGAGGTAGGGAGCCTCACCCCCTGCTGAGCTTGCCTTCCTGCTGGGGAGGGTGGGATGACTCAGGAGTCTGGTGGAGGCCCAGTGCTGGTTCACACAGAGCCAAGTCCAGTGCTGGTCCTAGCTGCTGGGGAGATCCTGGTTCTGTACAGCCCAGGCCTCAGTGAAGAAAGTGTCTGGTAATCTGCCAAGGCAAGCCAATTTGAGGTCATTCTTAACCCCTGAGAGCCAGTGAGATGGCCTCCAGTCCACAGCATCCTTTCTGGTGCCATGGCACCAGGACATGGCCGCCTGCTCTGGCCCAAGCCCCACATTGGTTCAGACGTGCTTTCCTCACATCCTCCTGCTAAAGTCTCTGAGGAGCCCAAATCAATCTCCCAGCCACTGGGACACAGATCCCTGGCTGAGGCGCCCGCAGCCTAGCATGGGTAATCAGAACCAGATGGTGCTGCGGCGAGCATTCCTGGCACCTGAGGTCATGAGTTGTAAGAGCCACTGGTGGCCAGAGATCCTTCTGGAGGGTCCTGAGCCCAGGCCGGGACTTAGTCAGGGAGGGGCTGACCAATGGGATGCCTACAGAGGACAACCTACTGGGAGAGCGCCTGGGGAAACCTCAGGGACATTAGCTCACGCCTGCCTCCCTGAGGTGGCTCTGCTGCTAGCCATAAGGTTTGGGCCTCAGATACAGGTGGTACCCAGGTTCTGCTCCTTCCTCCACATGGAGTAGGGCCCACAGCCTTGAAGCAAGGACTGATTTACAGCCAGTAGTATTTTAGGTCGTTAAGTAGTAACAAGGCTCCCCTACCTAAGAGAGCCTGGGCCGGAGCAGCCCAGTGTGCTCACCAGAGAGTCCCAGCCTGTGTCCATCTGCAGTTCTGGTTGTGCCACAGTCATGGCCTCAGCAGAGACGCTGAGGGCAGCTAGACAAAAAACTGCAGGGTCATCTTCCGTGTGCACCAAGAGTGCCTGTGCATACTGAACAGAACATGGGGTCTGCAGTGGGGTTGTGGGTACAGTGCACACTGCTATCTGTATACAGGGCCTTGCGACACTTCCGCTCTCATACTCTGGAGCATGGCCTCTAGGGTGGGTGCTGGTCTTTCTCGAGCTGTCTCTACCTCTATGCCATGCCTGTTTCCAGGTGTGGATGAGGTAGAAGTGGACTTTGGCCAACAAGTCAGCAGTTTGGCCCTTCTCACATGAACTAGTGGGAGGCAGGAAAAAAAAAAAAACATGAGGGTTGCCCTGTCTCTGCAATCCTCTTTGCCCCTGAGAACCATAGTCAGGGCTCTCTTGGACCTTCACGCCAGGGCACATAGTACTTTGCAGCCAGGCATAGGGTTAAAATACTGTCTCATCTCTCCGGGAATCAGCAGTGTTAAGTTCCTGGGACAAGGAGATAGAATGGAAGTGTCCCTGAAATGGGGCCCTGGTGGGTTCCAGTGGGGCTCCTCTGTGCCTAACAGTTCCCATTCCACCTTGACCAAGCCAACATTCCCAGGGAGACAAGGATAAAACAGTATCAGTCCAGTCTGCTGAATAGGTTCCCAGTCCCCAGTTCCCCCAGAACCATAGATAGATAGGACTCCAGTCTCAGGAAGAGCAACTGGATCTGTCTGCAGGCATGGGCAGGCCCCACGCACATGCTCAGGTGCACCATGCCACAACATCTGCCCCACATCCTGCCCCAGTGCCGACTTGGAGTGCAGACTGTGTGTGGAACCCACAATGTAGAGGTGGAGTTGAAGGTTACACATCAGCAGACAGATGGCTTGCACACAGGGGACCCACCTGAGCTCTTGGACAGCTGCTCGCTGCAGCCCTTTTTACAGCTTGTGCCCACACACCAGGGGGGAACATTTAGAATAAGGCTGGGGCTCTGCCAGGTGAAAACATAGAAGGTGGACAGAATATCCAGTCCACAAGAGACTGCAGAGGGGCAAGAAGTTGCCGGAGCCTGGGGCAGGGTGTCAGCAGGTTCTTAAAGGGCAGGGGAGAGCATGGCAACGAGAAAGCTGGAGGACTGAGTTGCTGGTGGCACTGGTTAGGACCCAGTGGGTAGTGACAGGTTCTCCCTGGGTGAAGTTTTTCCATATCTGTGGCGATGAACTGGACTGTGAATGGGTGCTAGGTTTTGACAGATGTGTCCATTGCCTCTTCTGACTGACATGGGCTTTCTTATTCTTTTATTTCTGTATGTGTGTTCATGTATGTACAGATATGTGTATGTGCGTGTGTGTGTGTATGCTTGTGCAGGTAGAGTTGACCTCTGGTATCTTCACTGGTCACTCTCCACTCTATTTTTTTTTAAGATTTGTTTTATTTTAAAATATGTGTATGTGCACGTGAGCAGAGGCCGGAAGTGGATATTAGATCCCTTGGAGCTGGAGTTACAGGCAGTTGTGAACTGCCTGACATGGGTGCAAGAGCAGTGTGTGTGTGTGTGTGTGTGTGTGTGTGTGTGTGTGTGTGTGTGTGTGTGTCTGGCTGGCTGGCTGGCTGGCTGGCTGGCTGGCTGGCTGAGAAAGAGTCTCTTGCTGAACCTGGAGCTCATCAATTCACCTAGCCTGGCTGCTAGCAAGCCCCAGGTACCCTCCTGCAGCCACCTCCCAAGTGCTGGGTTACAGGCAAGCACCATTGCTCTAGGTTGTCTGTGTGGATGCTGGCAGTCCAAACTCAGGGTCCAGTACTTGCTTAGCCAACACTTTTACCAATGGAGCCATCTTTGTGGCCCTGGGTTTTCTTCTTGACTTTGTTAATTTAGAAAATGCAATTGTTTTCACTTTAGGTATCAAAGTAAGAAAATAAAGCCTGCTGTGGCAGTGTTTAGCTGTAGTAACAGCTCTTGAGAAGGCTGAGGGAGTTCAAGACCATTCTGGCCCACGTCACAGAATAGCACCAAGATAACCCACCCGATGCAGCAAGAGTTTGCATCTGCATTTGACTGGCAGCCAAGCTTTCCACTACACAGTTCTGCTGGTGGCATTAAGGGGCTAGAAGCTGCAGAAGCCCCTGCTCTCCTGCTCAGAGGCCTAGTGTAGGCATGAATTAACCTCTTCATTGCTGGTGTGCTTCAGAGCTGGGGGTGCAGAGTGCAAGACCTTGGCCTCTTGTTGCCCAGCACGCAGTTGGCCTGAGTTGCTTCAGTCTCGACTCTGCATGCTGGACTGTGGGGTGGGGGGAGGCATGATTTTCTAGACTTTTCACTTTAAGTGTGGAAATCTCTGTATTTGTCTAATGAACATTTTGTGGGTGTTCGTGACTGGTATGTGAATGTCAGGCACATTCTTCATTCCTGTTCTTGTCTCTTCTTGTGGTCCTTGGGCATACTCAGTCCTTCTAACTAACTCATGTTGGACATGGCACCTGTCAGTCCCAGTTGCTCTGCCCTTGTCCCTATGAGGTACTCCTGTAGCTGGTTCCCACACTACCAGGTGTCATCACCCCTCACTTCTAGGTAGACACTGTATTTATTTGTTCTCTGGCCTTGAGATGAGCTGATTTGGAGTGGTTTTTTTTTTTTTTTTTTTTTTTGGTTCCAAATGTTTGATTCCTCAGCCCCCCCCCCCCCAACCTCAGTTATCTTCTAGTTTTCAAATTCTAACTTAATTACATTGTGGTCAGAGAACAAGGTCTGAATGACTTCAGTCCTTTGAAATGCAGAGAGCTGGTTCAGTTTGCATCAGTGGTCCACATGTGCTCGAGAAGAAATGTCTGTCTCTCTGGATACACAGCTGCACACATAGATGCCTGCCCAGGAACACACGTGGCCAAGGCCCTGAGCTACAAGAGACCTTCACGGTGGCCCTCTCCCTCCCTGTTCCATAGTCCCATCCTTTCTTGCTTTATGTGTTTGAAAGTTAGCTTAGGAATAGCCAATAAAATAATTCTCTTCCTGGTTTTCTTCAGTCACCTTCTGGAAAAGAAGTCTATCCACTGACTGTTGGTGCCATTTACACTGAGTTTCCTATGTGGGATTTAGGTTTTCTTAGCCCTTCCTGGCCCTTCAAGATGTAGCTGTGTCTTATGGAGCTAGCTCTTGCCATACTGATGCTTTCTTTTCCTTTTTCATTCTTTTAAAATTTTCTTTTGTTTAAAATTTTTGTTAAAAATTTTATGTGTGTTTTATGTTAACCATGTTGTGCAGTACTAGCAGAGACCAGAAGAGGGCGATGGGCTCCCTGAAAATGTAGTTACAGATGGCTGTGAGCTAACATGGGGGCTAGGAATCCAACACGGGTCCTCTGGAAGAACAGTCTTAATGGCTGAGCCATCTCTCCAGCCCCCTTATTTTAATTTTTGAGACAGATTCATGCAGCCCGAAGTTCCTTTAATCTTGCTATGTAGCCAAGAATGACTTTGAACTTCTGATCCTGCCTCCATCTCCTATATACTGAGATGGCCTGTGTACCACACCAGCCCAGAGGGTCGCATTTTATACCATAAATAGTCCTGAGGTTTTGTTGTTGTTTGAGACACAGGATTTCTCTATATGGTCCTGGCTGTCTTGGAACTTGCTATAGGCTAGACTCAAATTCATAGAGACCCACCTGCCTCTGCCTCCTGAGTAAAGAAAGGCATGCCCCACCACCATGCCTGGCATGCTGGGGAGTTCTTGAATGTCAGCCCTCCTCCCACAAATCAAGGCCATGTTTCAATTGCTTGGTGGGATCTCAGGGGGCCCAGTACAGTGAGTAGGCTCTGATGCACCTGTGTTCTGGAGGGGCCTCTGTGGGGCCCACCTGCACTGGTTGTTGGCAGATCAACCCCCAGCCTAGATATCTCCAAAAATGGATACCAGACAGGTTTCTTAGACATTGTGTCTTTGTTTTTTGTTTTGTTTTGTTTTTCAAGGTAGGGTTTCTCTGTATAGCTCTGGCTATCCTGGAAGTTACTCTGTAGACCAGGCTGGCCTCCAACTCAGAGATGTACCTGCCTCTGCCTCCTGGCTGGGATTAAAGGTGTGCACTGCCACCACCTGGCATGTCTTTGTTTTACATCAACTTCAAAGTCCAGCCTGGTACCTCATGCCTACAATCTCAGTGCTGGAAGTAGAGGCAAGACCATCAGGAGCTCAAAGCCAGCCCTTGTGAGTTTTAGATTCACTAGGCCCAACCCAAATCTATTTTTCATGTGATTTTATTCTTTGATCCATGAATTCTTTAGAAGAAATTAGCTAATTTCCAAATACTGATTGATTCTGTAGTTATCTTTAATCTAGTTAATCCTGTTGTCTGTCTCTGTTTGTGACTGCATGACCTGATCTGGTCCTGCATGTGGCATTGTCTATGAAAGCAGACCTCACACACCTAGATGTATAGTACAGATGTTGGGCAGTTTTATGTCAGCTGGACATAAGTCATGTGAGCCAGTCTACAGTTCAAGTCCTTACTGATTTGGGCTGCAGTGTAGTTTTCTGCCAGTTCCCAAGGAAGGGTCTTAGAACCCTGGCCTGTTGTACCCAGTTCACCTTTATTTCTGCCAGTTTTGCTTTATGATCTTTGCAGTGCCGTGAGTTCTGTAAGCATTTCAGATGCTTGCTTCCTCCTTGTAAATAGCCCATTCTTCCTTAAGTTATATGTAGGGGTGTGTGTGTGTGTGTGTGTGTGTGTGTGTGCATGTGTATAATAGTGGGTATATTCTAAGACATGTGCTGTGAGGTGTTCTCACTACTGTTGCCTGCCAGAACATTCCTGGGCTTCTGCATACATCACCTTCTTATATTAATTTCGCTTTAAACAGTTTTTTTTTAAAACTTCAAACTACAGTACTTTTTAAAGATTTACTTTTTAGTTTTTGTTTCTGTGTTATGTATGAATGTATTCCATGTATACAAGTGCCTGTGTAGCCATGTAGAAGAAGGCATGGATCCCTGGAGCTGGAGTTACAGGTGGCTGTGAGCTCCCACATAGGTGCTAAGGAGCAGCCAGTACACTCTTCCCACTGAGATCCCCTGCCACACCACAAGCACACACACGCATGCACACACACATGCACACACACAAGCACACACACACACACACACAGTGTTCAGTATTTATCAGCATCTGCCAGCTCTGACACTTTCCTTGTGGGCTCAAGTCCTATCCAGAGTCCAACCCCTGTATCGGGAAGAACACTTTATCTACTTATTTTGTGTGTTTGTGTGCTCTGCATGTGCACAGTGAACATGCAGAAGTCAGAGGGTAGCTTGCACGAGTGGGTTTTCCCCTACCCTGTGGGTCCCAAGGATCAGTTAGGTTGTCAGGCTTCATAGCAAGCACCTTTGCCTTCTGAGCCAGCTCACTGATCCAGTTCACTTTTTTTTTTTTTTTTTTTTTTTTTTTTTTTTTTTTTTTTTTTTTTTTTTTTTTGGTTTTTCGAGACAGGGTTTCTCTGTGTAGCTTTGGAGCCTATCCTGGCACTCACTCTGGAGACCAGGCTAGGTTCGAACTCACAGAGATCTGCCTGCCTCTGCCTCCCGAGTGCTGGGATTAAAGGCGTGTGCCACCAACCCCCGGCAAAGACGAGGTACCCTGAGAACTGGAGGTGCCGGGGATTGAACCCGGGGCCTCGTGCATGCTAAGCACACGCTCTACCACTGAGCTACACCACCTCGCCCGGTTCACTTCTTTATAAAACAATTTCTAGTCTGCTATTACCCCTGTTCTGTCCATTTTATTCTAACTGATAAGTTTTACTATTTACTAGTAATTCCTATCTACTTAATTCACATAAATATTTTTATAATTATCTTAATGTATTTTTCTTTAATTCTTGTGTATGTGTAGTGTTCATGTATTTGTGTATGCATGTTCACGTGTAAGGATATGTGTGTTCACATATGAGCATGTGTATGGAACCCTAAAGCTGACATTGAGTGTCTTCCTTGATAATTCTCTACTGTGTTTATCAAGGCAGGGTCTATTGCTGAAGCATGAGTTCCCCAGTTCCAACTAGTCTAGATAGCTAGCTGGCCTAAGATCCTCTGTCTCTGCCTCCCAAGTATCAGGATTACAGGTGGGCCGCACCACCTCCTTCCTGGGTTTCTCCGTGGGTCCTGAATGTTCATTCTCAGGTTTTCAGGCTTGGTGCGATCTGCATGGCCCTTTTCCTTTCATAGATGTCCTTATTTGGTATGTTTGGTACCTGTATCATTTGGGGATCAGTTTCTACTAACTGGATTTTCCCTTGATTGTGGAACACATACCCTGCCTTTCTGTGTGTCTAGTAACTACTGTTAATGTGCTGGACATTGTAAATGGCACGTGATGAAGACACTGAATTCTGTTATTTTGTGCTGATGCACATTGGCCTCTTCTCTAGCAATGGGTTTAGCGGCTGGCTGTTCACATTGGACTTGTGTGGGCACAGCTTCATGCTGTGTTGGGGCAGGTTTGTGGAAAAGCCACCTCAGCCACCTTCATTGTGGTGGCACTGCAACCCCAGCCCCGCTCAGGCCTTGCCAGACCTGGCTTCTCACTTTGTTAGATATGTAGAGAAGGCCGAACTCATTCCTGATGAGGGCCTGGTGCCCAGCCTGCCTTTAGCTCTCCCTGTTGACTTCTTGCCCTGCAGCAGCCTCTCTCTGCTAAGCTTGTCATCTGCTGTGAACATACAGAGCCTAGTGGACAAACAAGGTCTCCCTACAGGCCCTACACCCATCTACCTCCATTCCACCACCTTTATCCTCACAGGTCTCAGCCTTCTAGCTGTCCCAGATTTCATCTGTCTCCTCAACTAAATGTGACTGTTATAGTCTTGCTAGATATTGTCCCCAGGCAGAGAATGCCAGGGCCCCACCTTGCCTGCTATCTAGGGCCTGTCAACAATTACCTTGTGTGTTTTGTTCACCTTCACGGTTGTTTCCAGCGAGATGACTAGTTAGGCTTGGACACTGTTGTAACCACTTTATGAAAGATGTGCCTGTTTGCTGAACACAGTCACAACTTGAGTGTGAGCTGTACCTTTGATCAGTTTTACCTTACATACCGCTTTGGGTTTGGAACCCAAATGATCCCCAGCTTCTCTCATTTGTATTCTGGCCTATCTGCTGTTTGACCCTTTGACGTCCCTACGTACCTCAGATTTGGATTCAACTTCGGATGGAATTTAATCATTTAAACCAGAGAATACTTACATTTTTATTGCTTTGGTATTTTGGTATTATCATATACAGATCCCAGAAAACTAAGGCCTCAGCTCTCAGGTGGGAGAGGGGAAGAAAATGCACTGAGTTGCAGTCACCTATGGTCGGGTCAGATCATCTCAAATGTGAGGTCAAACAATGAGCAAGCTCTCAGCAGCACCCCATCTTGCTCATCACCCGCCCATGCTTCTGTTAGTTACATAACTGGTTCTCCAAGCCATAATCCCCATGTCTTGTGCCTAATCCTGTAGGTAAGTAGACTCAGTGCTGTCTGCCAGACCGTTCACTGTAGTTCTCTAGCCATCTCCTTCGAGGCTGGAGTTAATCTTCTTGTTCTTCCAGGAGGACTTACGGAGCAATATTCTTTCAGCTCTTACATGTTCAAAAATGTTTGTCTACTGTTTTCGCAGTTGAGTGACAGTTTGGCTGGATATAAAACTCTTGGACCATACTCCTCTTCTGCCTGTATGAGCATTGCCCTGCTCTCTGCTGGCACACATGTAGCACTGGAACTTTCTGGTGACAGTTTCTACTGTACCCTCATCTGACATGTGATTTATTTATTTATTTATTTATTTATTTATTTATTATTTTTGCCTGACTATTGGGAAGTCTGTCTTCACTCTTAGCCCTAATAATTTTAGAGCATATCTTACTATTGAATACTCTTACAGCCTTTCTTTGGACTTAGACCCTAAAATTTCTATTTCAATAGATTGAAGTTACTGTCTGTTGCCCTGCCCTCCCCTCCCCTGCCATGTTTTCTCTGGCCCATTGTAACTGTTTTGTTCTCACTTGGTTTATTTCTTAATCTTCCTGCACGCCGAACCCCATCCTACCTCATTCAAGGTCTCCATTGGTGCTCATTCCCTTAATCCTGAGCCCTGCCAAGTCCCACGGTGATTGGTTTAGGAATAACCTACTTCATCAGGTTGTATTTTGTTAATTTGTAGCTAAATTGCTCTGTGACCATTTCTACTGATTTCCATGGATACTACCATTCATTTTTCCTACTTCTTTTATTCCTTGTGTCTCCTTCCTTCCCCTCTCTCCCTCCCTCCCTCCTTCCCTCTCTTCCTTCCTTCCTCTCTTACCCCCCCCTTCTTCCTTCTTTAAAGCAAAATCTCAATATATAGCCCTTGCTGTCCTGGAATGCTTTATGTAGACCAGCCTGGCTTCAAACTCACAGAGACCACCTGTCCCTCTTCCTCCAGAGCGCTAGGGTAAAGGCATGGGCCACTATGCCCAGCCTCCTTGTCGTTTTGTGGAGATGAGTCATTGTCTGCAAAAGGTGATGTGGTCCTTCCAGAAGGCACTGAAGACAAAAGACTCACAGAAAGCTTGTGGCTCAGAGGCAGGCCAGTCACAGGAACAGAGCTGTCAAGTGCCTTCAGTGTATAGGATGGGCCTGTGTAACCAAGAGGGCTGCCTTCATTACTATAACAAAGAACCCGGGGCAGACTAACTTAATAAAGGAATTTTTATTTAGCTTAAAGTTCTAGGAGTTTAAAGTTTGTGTGGCCACATTGGTCTTGCATTTGGCAAGGGCAAAGGGGTGAATGGCACTGCAGAGAATATATAGAGGACAAAACCACATTGCCAGGGAAATGGGGGTTCCATAGCTAGTGAAGAGCACATCTGGATTCCTTCTCCCCCCTCCAGTGCTGTTTCCCTTGTCCTGTACCTTACTCCATTTTCTATTACAACAAAATGCCTAAGACTGCTAAGCCTAGGTAGTGTCTCAAGAATAGAAGCTTAGGGCCAGAGAGCAGGCTCAGTGGTTAAGAACACTAGCTGTTCTTGCAGAGGACCCAGGTTCGATTCTCAGTACCCACATGACAGCTCACAGTTGTCTTGTACCCCCAGTCTCAGGGGATTCGACACCCTCTTCTGGCCTCTGTGGGCCCTGCACACATAGCACACAGATATATGTACAGGCAAATCACTCAAATACATACAAGTTTGTTTGGCTAGTAGTGCTGAAGTCCAGGAGGCTCAAAAGCCTACATCTGCTGAGTGCCAGTCACAACATGGGGACTATCCCTAGACAAGACAGAACAGGCTGCCACTCAGGTCTCCTCCTCTGAGAAAGCCACTAATAGGCCTCATCATTTCACATAGCTCCAGTTCCTTGCCAAATACCCCACCTTAGGTAGCATTAATAGGTGAATTTGTTTCTGACCGTGAATTCTTGAGAGGCACATTCAAGGCTGTCCACTCTGCCAACCCCTTCACTAGGCAGTCTAGGAACCCCTTCCATGTTTCCAGGTCTCATTTGTTTCTTGGTGTTATTGTTGATGGAATTTGCATCTCCCACATGCCACAAATTTCAATGGAGGCTCCTCCAGGAAAACAGTGACTATTCTATCTCCTCCACACTGAGAACCCAAGACTTGGCCTCCCAGGTTCCTCAAGGGTTAGAGTTGTATGGGCTTAGGGAAGCCCCTGCTATGACCTTGGGGTTGGGGAAGAGGCCAGATGGACAAGAACCTGTGGCAGAGGCCAGGGAAGAGATATTTGTGGCCAAGGACTGCAGCAGACCCAAGAGCAACCTAATTCTTCTTTCTCTGCCTGCTTATAGGTGTACAAGACTCATGAACTCACCAATCCTGGGATTGCAGAAGTCACCATCCGGCCAGACCACAAAATCTTAGCCACAGCAGGCTGGGACCATCGCATCCGGGTGTTTCACTGGAGGACAATGAAGCCACTGGCTGTCCTGGCCTTCCACAGTGCTTCTGTATACTGTGTGGCCTTCGCCACTGATGGCTTGCTTGCTGCAGGGTCTAAAGATCAGCGTATCAGCATCTGGTCACTCTACCCCTGCTCATGACTTAGCTGTCAGATACTGCTGTCTTAATCCAGTCTTGACCCAGTCCTGTGGAAGGTCCTCAAGGGCCTCTGAGGACACCAAATTATGGCCAAAGGTCTGTGGAATCCACTTTCTTCATAAGGTTCTCTGTTCCTTTTGTGACCTGTCATTCAGATGACAGCACCTGATGATAGACACCTGGCACCTGTAGCTTGGTAAGAGGCATAGCTTAGACCTGGTAGTATAGCCAGCCTGGACATATTTGACAATAAATTTCCCATTACCAACCCGAAGGCTCAAGGTGGGACCTTTCCATGGAGATGTCCCTGTCTTCTCCCCTTAGGATGGGAGCAGTCAGATCCCCAAGCAGGCAGTCTGGGTGCAGGTACTCAGGGCTTGGCCTTGGGAGCCTGTCAGTCGCACAGTGGCTGTCTGCCACTTCCCCCTGGCTCTTGCCCCAGAAATGTTGAGGAACTCCCGACATGCAAGGCTGAGGAACGGATGAAACAAGGCTTCCTATAGAGGGAGGCGGAGTGGGTCGTCAGGGAAGGAGGCGCTAGCTTCTGACTCCCAGTGAACCTGCAAGAGGCCAGGGAAACAAGCTGAGACAGGCCACGCGCGCTGGAGTGCAGTGCACAGGGCATAAGCACAGCCTTGTAGGTCATGGAGTAACGAGGCTTGCTTAGGAGTGAGCGAGCACCCAAAGCCTCCTTCAGCATGTGGCTGACTGGTGAGCAGCCTCTGAGGGAGAGTTGACAGGGAGAAACCAGACTGTGAAGGCGAGGATGCAGCTAAGAAGCGAGGATCTCAGACCTTTCTTCTTCCATCATTTCCAGAAGAACCTGTACCCCCGAAGAAGAGCTGCAGCACCAAGTGCTGTGCTGCCAGACCCTGCTGATCTCAGAGCCCCAACTCCGCTCTGGATCCCTGCTCTGTGACTAAATATCACACCTCGCCTGCCGAGGCCAGATGTGTCTGTGCCACGGTACAGCCTGGTGTCTCCAAGCTAGAGGACACTGTGGGAGGACAGGAAAGGAGTGTGTGGCCCCGGGTGAAATATTCGTAGCAAGAACTATGGCTTGGTGTCACAGCTCCAGGGCCAGAGAAGGTTCAGTTAGATTGATGACAAGTTGGCTAAACACAGTCCCAAAGATGTCCGTACATGGGAAGCTAAGAAACTCAACTGGAAGAAGAAATGGTTGGGAGACGGAAATGTGGCCTGCTGCAGGTTGGTTGGGAGGATGAGCCTTTTGCCCCACACTGAGGGAGGCAGTTGCCAGGGGAACCCAGCATCTTCAGAGGGCTTCCTGGTTGCTCCTCTTTGTATGTCTGTGAAAGGTTTGGCTCCAAATGAAGCCCTGAGATGTTACCACAGTAACTGCACCCCCAGCTTGCAATCTCTATATGCAATGGGAAGCTCAACTGCCACATGTATAAAAGGTGTCACTTAGTCTCCACGGACAGGAGGGAGTATTCCCTGTAATAAGCTATGAATTAGGAGCCACCTCCAGCAGACTCTGATCAGCAGAGCTCTGTGACGGGGCTGGCTGTCCTGGAGTTGGCAGACACAGGATGGGCCAGCTGGATCCGCATAGACAGAAGCTTGTGGACCTAGTGAGTAGTCTGACCCAGGTCACCAAAGCAGTCCTTGATCACTGCCACAGGCCTCTCCACTCCCTGTGGAGAAAGTCCCTGCTAGAGTGCCAGGCAGACACACTGCTCATCGTTCTCCCAGACTCCCCCAGGGACTTGCTACCTGTCCCAGGTGTCCTGTCTGTGTTACCCTATTTAAGTTCTGATACCAAGTCCCTAAGTACCAGGCCCTGTAGCTTTGAACCTCTGAAATCAGGACAAAGTCTAAGGCAAAGGAGGCCTCAGCCCCCTACCCTTTTCCAGAATTCCCGAGGGAGGGAGAGCAGGGGAGAAAAAAAGAGGAAGGGACAAACAAAAGGGAGAGGGGGAAGGATGCTAGAGTTTCTTGTTGTGTCTTGGGCAGGGAGAAACAGGACCATGCCCATTAATTACAGTTCCGGTGTGAATGCCCCCATCAGCCTGTGTGTCTGAACGCTTGGTCCCGGATGGTGTTGCCAGTTGGAAAGGTTGTGGACCTTTAGGAGAGAAGTGGATCCCTGGGGTGGGCCTTGCGTTTATAGCTCCGTTTCTGTCCTCCCCACTGTTCTTCCTGACTGCATGCAGTGTGACCTCACTATAGTGAACTGTGTGCCCTCA
Organism: Cricetulus griseus; assembly: GCF_003668045.3. Taxonomy (NCBI): domain Eukaryota; kingdom Metazoa; phylum Chordata; class Mammalia; order Rodentia; family Cricetidae; genus Cricetulus; species Cricetulus griseus. Next base: position 70,684,920 of record NC_048597.1, on the reverse strand, counting down.
AACCACAAGCCAAATAAACCCTTCCTATCTTATGTTGCTTCTGTTCTGTTGTTTGTTCAGTGGTGAGAAAAGCAGCTAATACAATAGCTCTCCATCCCAGGTGACCTAGGCAGGAGTGAAGGACCAGACAGAAAGTCACAGCTATCCATGGGGTGGGATCATCTTTCTCTACATTGCGAAGATGTGTCTCTGCCCAAGGCGCCTTCTGATTGGTTTAATAAAGAGCTGAATGGCCAATAGCTGGGCAGGAGAGAATAGGTGGAAGTTCCATGGAGAGATGGGAACTAGGGAATAATCTGAGGCTTGTGGATTAGCCACTGAGACTCAGGGAGTCAGACACACAGTATAGAGGAGAGGTGACCAGCCACATGGCAAAATGTAGATTACTATAAATGGATTAATTTAAGTTATAAGAGCTAGCTGAGAATGAGCCTAAGATAAGACCAAGCTTTCATAATTAATAAAATTTTATTAATAAAATTAATAAAAAGTCTCTTGCTCTCCTCTATTCTTCCCCTGACACAACCTTCCTACTCCCTCATGTTGTCCTCATCCCTCCTCTTTAGAGAACAAAATAAGAGATACCATAATGGAGGGAGCCATTATAGGTTTAAAGAGAAATCAGGCACTAGGGAAATGTCCAAAGATCTACAAGGATGACCCCAACTAACAATCTAAGCAACAGGAGAGGCTACCTTAAATGCCCTCCCCTGATAATGAGATTGATGACTAACTTATATGCCATCCTAGAGCCTTCATCCAGCAGCTGATGGATGACACCCACAGCTAAACACTGAACTGAACTGGAATCCAGTTGCAGAGGAGGAGGACGGATGAGCATAGGGGTCCATACCAGGCTGGTGAAACCCACAGAAACAGCTGACCTGAACAAGGGAGAGCCCTTGGTCCCCAGACTGATAGCTGGGAAACCAGCATGGGACTGATCCAGACCCCCTGAATGTGGGTGTCAGTGAGGAGACCTTGGAAATCTATGGGGCCCCTTGTAGTGGATCAGTACTTATCCCTAGCATAGGAATGGACTTTGGGAGCCCATCCCACATAGAGAGATACTCCCTCAGCCTAGACACAAGGGGGTTGGCCTAGGCCCTATCCCAAAGGATATGACAGACTCTGAAGACCCCCCCCCATGGGAGGCCTCTGCTTCCCTGGGGAGCAGAAAGGGTATCGGATAGGTAGGGTGTTAGTAGGGGGCAGGGGAAGAGGGGAGGGAGAAGGAACTGGGATTGGCATGTAAAACAATCTTGTTTCTAATTTAAATTAAAAATGGAAATAAATAAAAAGTCTCCATGTCATTATTTGTGAACTGGCAGTACAAAGGAAGTCTGACAACATCCATTTATGGGGCTTGTAGGGTGTGAGTCACTGGGCTACAGGACAGTGCTTCAGTGGCCTCCTTAGAAGAAGTTTTGGTGGAGTCTGAACTTTAATCCCAGCACTCAGGAGGCAGAGGCAGGAGGATCTCTCAGTCCCAGGCCAGCTTGGGCTATGAAGAAAGATCTGGTCAAAGAAAGTGTGTGTGGAGGGGGGTAGGTTGCTTGTAGGAAAATTGGGGGCCCACCTATGAGTGGGAAAGACAGTCCAACTCTTGTCCATGCCCAAACCGTGCTGTGCTATCCTAGCAGCGCTGGGTGGCGATGTCCTGTGGAGCCCTCCAGTTGCCCTTTTTAGTTGCCTTTCCCCAGGGCCCTTGGAGATACTGTCTGAGCCTGTGTAGGTCACTATGGCTGCCTCAGGAGGCCTCATCTCACAGCTCTGCTGAACCTTCCCTGCCCCTTCCTTGTCACAGACCTGGAGGTAGTAGTCAGTGCCATGGATTTGCTGGGACTCTTCTGTCCATAGGCTGATGATGGTTGGAGAGCTGCTTCCTCCAGATTGGAACATCTTTCCTGCCTCTGAGGAAATAGGCTCACAGGACTTATGTCCAAGACTCTCGAGGCTCCTCCCCAAATCGACAAAAAACAGTATCAATTACCGGGGAGAGAGAGAGAGAGCACTCACCAGTGGCGCCGCCTGCAGGTTGGACAGGAGCTCCAGGCATGCAGCTTTCATGAAAGCTGCTGTTGAGCCACCAATGCTCCAGCAAGTAACCCTAGTGAAGTCATTGGTTCCTTAAGCCAGACTTGAGTGAGACCGTTTCTTTTCCTATCATCTGTGTCCAATGTGGGGTGGAGAGATGTTTGTTCAAGTCTCCCCAGGAAAAAACACAACAGAGGGAATGGGACATGGAGGAACCTCAGTGCTGTGTCTGTACATATGATGCTCTGAGGACCCCTGTACTGAGTACATGGTCTGCATAATGGGGCCTGTGTGGTTTCTTCCCAGAGCCCAGATGCCCGTTCTGGCAACTTGAGCTGTTTTCTTTCTGTTTCCTTTGGAAGTTGTTTCATCGTCCTCATTAGCTGAGCCATGAGGCCTCCATGAAAGTTGTCCCTGTGTCGGGGTAAACAGCAGCTTCCTGTCAGCTGCAGCAAAGGAGTCACAGAATGGAAGTGCCACCCAGAAGGAGCACCTGAGGTTCCATGCATGCAATGTTCGAGTTCCCAGAACAAAGCAGGGTGGGGTGGGACTATGGCTTCCAGAGGCAGAGGCATGGCCCCAGGCCAGTAGTCAAGGGCACTCATCCCCTTAGACATTTCCCAGATCAGCTGGCCAGCCGCTGAGAGACACGGATGCCACTCATCTGCCTCCTGGTGGCTGTCCATTACATCCTTTTCCATCACGGGAGACTACTCACAGCCAAAGAAAACTAGTGCCAGAAATAGTGGCCACATTTCTTGTGCTCAGTGCTGATTCTGGGTTGGTGTATTCAGTCATAATACCCTTTCCATTTTGTTTTTCTTTGTAGTCCAGGTTGCTCTGGAACTATCCCTCTGTCTCTGCCTCCTGTATGAAATTACCCATCTGCCTCCATACCCATGAAAAAGAAACTTGTAACTCTTTCTCAGGGCTATAAGGTCATTATATTTTCTATAGTCTTGACCAGCCATGAAATCTTTACCCGCAGTATTTCTGAACCAAAGCCATTTGTTTCTAGACCTTGGTTATTAGCTCCCTATCACCTGCACAATTCCAGGACCCAGTATTTTTATACATAAAAAACGGGTGTAGCCAAGCAATGCTGGTGCACACCTTTAATCCCAGCACTTACGAGACAGAGGGCAGGTGGATCTCTGTGAGATCAAGATCAGCCTGGTTTCAGAGTGAGTTCCAGGACAGCCAAGGCTACACAGAGAAACCCTGTCTCAAAAAACAAACAACAAAAACCAGTTAGTTAGATGAACTTCGAGTTTTCAGGGTACATGCCCATATCAGAAAACTGATGTCAGAAATCTATGCAGAGAATTAATCATTGTCCTACGTTATCAGCCAGACCTAGTAAGGAAACTACATGCAGCAGTTAAGTTGCTTCACACTTCAAACATTAACCCAACAAATCAGGCAGCTCAGCTGTATGTCCATAAGACAACACAGCTTAAGGAGGAGTCATCTTCCTGATAGTCCACAGATAAAAATGCCCAGTAGATTGAGATGCAGTCATGAGATAAACACACTAGGATACTAGCAGTGGGGGACTCCCCACAGCCACCAGGGAAAGACTGCAGCAGCACACATGAAGTTATAACAGAAGAAAAGATATTCCGGAGTCAGTAGCCGTGTCTAACAAGGTTTTCCCATCAGAGTTTTCCTCCCGGTGGGCTAAAACCTTAAATATTAGTTACCATCTGCTATACCTCTGACATGGCTCCCAGCGCTTTCCATTTTGTTTTTCTATGTAGCCGAGGCTGCCCTGGAACTCTATCCCTCTGTCTCTGCCTCTTGAGTGTGAGATTACCCATCTGCCTCCATGCCCAGCTTCCACAATGAACTCCCGAGGGGCTGCCACAAGCCCTGCCCCACGTTCCCTCTGTCTGGCAAATAGTGTAGCCTTAAGACTGTTTGCTTGGTAACTTTTGATAGCTCAGTCTGAGGTTTGGATGCTGCTGTTGTCTGCGAGCTCCACCAGAGCTACCTAGCAGCTCTGACCAGGTACATTCACAGGTACTCAAGCCCTGGCTTTGTGGCGTGGCCACCTGAATAGATGCTGCCTTGGATTTCTCTGTGCCCACCCTTTTCCTGTCCCATCGCTACTCTGTGAAACAGAGTCAGTTGCCATCCTGCCCACGGGTAATCAGCACCTACTTAGCCCCATGCTGCTGACTGGCAGGCCCTGGGACAAGTGACTCTGGTAGCACCTCTCTCTCTGTTCCCTGGACAACTTAGTGTGCTGCCTAGTTGTTTTTTGTTTTGTTTTGTTTGCCAGCTTGCCACAGCTACAGTAATTTGGGAAGAATTCTTAAATTGAGAAAATTGCCTTTATAAGGCAAATCTGCCTGGCATTTTCTTGATTAATGGTTGATTCAGGTGGTGCCAACTCTGGGCAGGTGGTCCTGAGTTGTATAAAGAAAGAAGGAGGCTGAGCAAGCCATGAGGAGCAAACCAGTAAGCGGCACTCCTCCATGTTTCTGTATCAGTTGCTGCCTCCAGGTTCCTGACTTGAGTTCCTACCCTGACTTCCCTCAGTGATGGAGTGTGACCTGAGAGTTGAAAGATGAAATAAACCCTTTCTTCTCTAAGCTGCTTTTGGTCATGGTGTTTTAACCAAGCAACAGAAACTCTAAGACAGTTGGGATCACAGATCTAAACAGGCTGCAACTAGATTCAGTGCTGGACACTGAGGGCTCAGGTACCGTGAGGTCATCCAAGGAGGGGCTCCCAGCACAGTATGCAGAGAAGCTACCCATAGCCCAGGACTGGCTTGCTGACATGCAATGCATAGCTCTAAACTTAGCAGAGAGTAAGTGGTGCTCACTGAGGTGTTTTCCACCTGTGTCTGCCAAGAAGCCACAGAATTCCCTCTACACAAAAGGACTGTTTGCACAAAGAGAAAATATCCCTTCGGGGCTCGTTAGAAATGCTTGATTCTCAACTAGGTATAACTTCATGCGGAACCCCGACGTGGCAGACAGCAAGCTGGCATCAATGACACCATTAAAGCTGAACTTGCTGTATGCCTGTGCCTCATACAGACAAGGTGCAGAGCCATCAACCCCACCAGCCCTGGGAAAGGCATGTTGCTGCAGGGTCTGTGAGGCCCACCTCTGCTGCGAGGCCTCAGCCTGCAGCCCCACCCCCACCCCTACAGGTTTTCTTCAAGTGCCTGAGGATTCCCAGTGTCTCAGGTAGCTTGGTAGGTGAGCTCTCCTAACACTTGGTTGGCTTTCTGGGGTCAGCAAGCCATTCTCTGGCCTTTAGCAAGGCCCAGGAACCAGCCGGGAAGGCAGTGTCTGGACAGGGTGGATAGATGGGAAGGGCAGAGAGTTCACCTGGTAGACTTTACGGGAAAGAGCCCTTAGCTCTGCTCAGGGAACATGTAACACTGAGCGAAGGGTGACACTGTGGACCATGAGGGGACAGGGTGTGGCTAACAGTGACAAGCCAAGATTTGTAGCAGGTGCTCATTTCTAGTGAGTGCAGAAGCTTGCACCATTGAGAAGTGAAGGCAAGAGAATTGAGAAGTTTGAAGCCAGGCTGAGCTGTGCATCAAGATAACCCTGCCACAAAAAAATAAATAAGTAAACTTAAAAACGGAGTCAGGTATGGTGGCACATGTCCTTAATCCTAGCACCCGAGAGGCAAGTGGATCTGTGTGAAGGCAACCATGTCTACATAGTGAGTTCCAGGCCAGCCAGAGGTACATAGTAAAACTCTATCCCCCCCCCCAAATAAAATGAAAAATGGGAACTAAATGAGTCCTTCAATAGGAGGAAGTTGTCACAAAACCACCAGAATAAGCAGGGTGCTTTCATGGTTCACCCCTGCCAGGGAGGGGCCTGGGAGAAGGGGCATGCCGCATTCTGCTACCCCCAGTGCAGGGCCCGCAGCTGCCCTAGTAAGGGTCCCCAGCAGCCCCTAGGGCAGGGTCCCCAGGTGCCCCCAGTGCAGGGTCCCACAGCCACCCCAAGTGCTGGGCCCACAGCTGTCCCCAGTGCTGGACCCCCAGCTGGCCCCAGTGCAAGGTCCCACAGCCGCCCCCAGGGCAGGGCCCACAGCTGCCCCCAGTTTGCGGCCCACAACTGTACCCCCCAAGCATGGTCTACAGCTTCCCTCTACCCAGTGCTGCCCACAGCTGCCCCAGGATATCTGGTCAGGGATGACAGAGGCCCAAGCCACAGCCAGTATTTACAAAGAAAGCATGTCGGCTTTCACTTTAAAAGATGCCCACCTCCATGTGAAGGAGGCAAGGTTGCTGCCTCACAATGCCCAGGCCTCTCTGGGGCATCTGCATGGAGCTGAGGGATTTCAGCATCCAAGTGGGCCCAGCACAGCCTGTCTAGGCAGGAGATGGATGCTAGGATCTCTTTCACTCTGATGGGAAATCTGACCCATAGGAAGGACAGTAAGTAGGGCATTTACTCAGAGTGTAAGGCTAGAGGTATTTAGTTCCATCTTTGTAAACATGGACTATTTCGGAATTGGCTCATCTAGCTTTATTTTGTTACTGTTGCTGGATAATAAACTGATGGTGTAACAGCCGTCTGTTCACCTAGAAACTGTGGTCAGGGGTTTAAGAGGAGCTTGGCCACAGGGTGTATCTAAGCCACACAGCGGTCATGTGTCTGAAGCATCTAGTGTCCCTCCTCAAGCCTCAGCGTCTTCATTTGTGTGCCTGGCCTTTGACAAGGGCTGCTAGGGACTCGTGACAAGGCAATTGCACAACTGATTTTCTTCCTCAGGGGAGGCAAACTTCCTACATGGAGTCCTCAAGAGCACATCCAACAAGCCAGGAGTAACCCAGAGTTCTCTATGATATGTGTGTTTCAGGGCAGCCTGGGTTATGCAAGATACTTGTTGTAGTCGCTGTTCTTTTGCTGTGAAGAGGCACCATTAACAAGGCAGCTCTTATGAAAGAAAGCAGTTAATCGGCGGTGTGCTTATAGCTTCAGTGGCTTAGTCCATTATCAACCATCATGTAGGGATCATAGTGGCATGCAGGTAGATGCTGAAGCAGTTGCTGAGAGCTACATCCTGATCCACAGACAGACAGACAGACTGGACCTGGCATGGATTTTTGAAACCTCAAACCCACCTCCCAGTGGCACACCTCCTCCAGCAAGACCACACTTGCTAATCCTTCCTAAATAGTCTACCAACTAGGAACCAAACATTCACATATAGAAGTCTTTGAGTCCATTCTTACTCAAACCACTACATTCCAATTCCTGGCCCCCATAGGCTTGTAGCCATACCATAATGTAAAAATGCATTCAGTCCAACTCCAAAAGTCTCCATAGTCTATTACAGTCGCAACACTGATTCAAAGTCTCTTCTGTGACTCATGGCAGTCTGTAATCCCCTGTAAAATCAAAATAAAAAAGCAGATCACATCCCTACATACATACTTACATACATACAATAGCAGAATAGACATGAAAGGGGAACATAGTGAGGAAATACTGGACCAAAACAAGGCTAAATCCCAGCAAGGTAAAATCTGAATTCTGCACCTCTGTATCCAATGTCAAAGCACTCTCTCTTGAGAACACCCAACTCCTTTCAATTTTGCAACACACTTCTCTCTCTGGACTGGTTCCACTACCTATTAGCAGCTCTCCTTGGCAGGTATCCCATGACTCTGGCATCTCTAACATCTTTGGGTCTCCTATACAATCCAGGCTTCACTTTCACAGCTTCATGCAATGGCCTCTCTAGGTCTCCATGTCTGGACAGCCCGGACACACACTTGCTCTCCGTGGCTTTCCTTAGCCACAGAGGAGTATTCCACAACTGCTTTCTTCTATCCTTGACTCTGAAGCCCTAGTTCTGTGGCTTGATGGGGCCGGAAACTGGCTCCCTTATTCAATTACATCTGCATCAGCTTTCTGTTGTAGATCGTTTCCATCACTGCTTAAGCTTCTCTTTAATTCCTTTCCACAGGTTGGAAGCTTAGCTGGGCAAGGTCTTGCCCTGAGGTCACCACTCCCTTTATTCCATTTAGCATCAGGCTTTACTTTAAATGTTTTATCTCCTTGAGCACAACACTTGGTTCCAATAAAGCATTTCCCCTAGTGCTCCTTTTCAAACTCTATATTTTGCATCTTCTTTTCCTTTGTCCAGCTTGCTCCTTTTCATGAGTGATCTACATAAGGATAATTACTAAAAACCACAGGACAATCAATACTAGGCTATCTCCTCTGCCTGAGCTATGAATCCAAAACTCCAGTTTAGCCTCAGACATATTTTTAGGACAAGAGCAAAAAGCAGCCACATTCTTCGCCAAAATATCAGGATAATTGTCTCTAGGCCACATACTAATATTCTCGTGAAACATCCTGAGCTGGGCCGATAGAATTTATTTTGCTCTCAGCACCACTGTCTTCCACGCTGCACTAGTGTGGTCTCTTAAGCCTCACTTAAAGCATTCAGCTGCTTACCTGATCCCAGAGTCCCAAAGTCTACATTCTGCCAACAAGCAGCATGGTCAGGCCTGTCTGTCACAGCAATACCCCACTCCTGGTACCAATTTCTGTCTTAGTCACTGTTCTGTTGCAACATGACCATGGCAACTCTTATAAAGGAAAGCATTAATTGGGGGCTTGCCAACAGTTTTGTAGGCTTAGTCCATTACCACCATGGTAGAGAACACATCGCTGGAGCAGTAGCTGAGAACTACATCCTGCTCCACAGGTGGTGGGGGGGAGAGGAAGAGAGAGAGAGGGGAGAGAGAGAGAGAGAGAGAGAGAGAGAGAGAGAGAGAGAGAGAGAGAGAGAGAGAGAGACTGGACCTGGCATCAGCTTTTGAAACCTCAAAGCCTACCCCCAGTGACATACCTTCCTCCAACAAAGGCACACATACTCCAAGGCCATTACCTCCTAAACCTTTCAAACAGTTCCACTCCCTGGTCACCAAGCATTCAAATATATGAGCCTATGGGGCCATTCTCATTCAAATCACACAAACTGTCTCAAAAATCAAACAAACACAGGTTTGGGCTGGATCTGGGGTACATGCCTGTTACCCCAACACAGTGGGTGGTGAGGCAGATTGCCTTCAAATTCTAGGCCAACCTGATCTACATAGCCAGTTTCAGTCCAGCCAGGGCTAATAAAAAACAAAAACAAAAAATTAGCCTGCAGATGTAGCTCATTGGTAAGCTTGCTCAGTATGCCCAAGGTTACGACTTCCATCCACAGTGCCATAAAAAGCAATTAAAGAAAAGTATTGCTAGGCAGTGATGGCGCACACCTTTAATCCCAGCACTTGGAGGCAGAGGCAGGCTGATCTATGTGAGTTTGAGGCCAGGCTCCAAAGCTACACAGAGAAACCCTGTCTGGGCCGTGGGGGTGGGGGGTAGAGGGATAGGTGGCCAGAAACAGGTAGATCTCTGTGAATTTCAAGCCAGCCTTGTCCACTTATCAGCTTCCCTATCGACCAGGTTTACAAAGAAAAGACCTTGTCTCAAAATGACAAACAAGCAGAAAAAAAAAAAATGTCATGTTCATTTGCTGTAATGTTGTTCTTGGGCACAGCTAAGGCAGAAGAATCTCAAGTCTGTAGATAATCAGCGTATGTAGTGATGCCCTGTAGAGCTGTAGAGAGAGCAGGTGGGAACAACACAAACTCTCAACCAGTCTCAGGGACTCCTTCTTCCTTGACAAACGTGTCTTCCCTAAGACCAGGAAGGTGTCTTTAGGTCTGATATGTTCACTCTCTGGTTTTTGTTTCATCTGTTTGCAAAGGGCTGACTTTTGTTTCTGGTGGCTTTGGCTTGGCTGTTTGCTTCTTGGTTGTTAGGTTTTTCTATACAACTCAGGACCTTGTCACTACAGACAAGCACTGGCCGCTCAGCTCCAGCCATAGCCCTCTGCTAGTGTTTTAACAATCTCATTTACAATGTTGCAATGTTGCTGGAGAAATGGCCCAGAGGTTAAGAGCACTGACTTCTAGAGGTCCTGAGTTCAATTCCCAGCAACCACATGATGGCTCACAACTATCCATTATGAGATCTGGTGCCCTCTTCTAGTGTATAGATATACGTGGATGCAGAATATTGTATACATAATAAATAAATAAAATCTTTTTTTTTTAAAAAAAAAAAAAAGAGTGTTGGAGGGGCTGGAGAGATGGCTCAGAGGTTAAGAGCACCAACTGCTCTTCCAGAGGTCCTGAGTTCAATTCCCAGCAACCACATGGTGGCTCACAACCATCTGTTATGAGATCTGGTGCCCTCTTCTGGTGTGCAGATATACATGGAAGCATAATGTTGTATACATAATAAATAAATAAAATCTTTAAAAAAAAAAGAGTGCTGGGATTAAAGCCTTGGGCCACCACTGCCTGGAAAAATAAATGTTGCAATGTCAGGGGAACTTACTCTTTTATATCCACAGACCTTGGATGTGAACGTTCCACTGAGTCAGCCTACAGCTGGCTAGAGAGCTGCTAGTCGTTCAACACCATCTCCTACCCCTGGGCATTTATTGAATGACTAGCTGGCATGGTATCAACGAAATGTCACCTATAGTCTTGGACATTTGGATATTTGGTCCCCAGTTTGTGGCAATGTTTTGGGAGGCTTAGATGTGTGGCCTTGCTGAAGAGAGTCTGCCATTGGGGGCAGGCTTTGAGATTGCATCCCCGGGAGTTCACTGCTTCCTGCTTAGGGTTTGAGATACTAGCTCTCTGCTGTTCCTGCCGTGAGTATATCATGTGCTGCCACATTTTCCTGCCGTGATGGACTCGTGGCCCTTTGGAAACATAAGCCAAATAAACCCTCCCTTCTATCGTGCCTTGGCCAGCAACCAGAAAGTGACTACTATATGAGCTTTTCAGTTTTAGATTTTTTTCAACATAAATCAAAGTGAAGGGAAAACACAGCCCTGCAGCCTTTGCCTATCTTCTTTTTTCCCTTAATATAAAATATTTTTATTTATTTTAATTAGAAAGAAGATTATTTCATATGTTGATCCCAGGTCCCTCTCCCTCCCCTCCTCCCCTGCCCCTCCCAACTAATACCCTACCTATCCCATTCCCTTTCTGCTCCCCAGGGAGGGTGACGCCTTCCTTAGGGGGTCTTCAAAGTCTGTCATATCCTTTGGGATAGGGCCTAGGCCAACCTCCTTGTGTCTAGGCTGAGGGAGTATCCCTCCATGTGGGATGGGCTCCCAGAGTCCATTCCTATGCTAGGGATAAGTACTGATCCACTACAAGAGGCCCCATAGATTTCCGAGGTCTCCTCACTGACACCCACATTCAGGGGGTCTGGATCAGTCCCATGCTGGTTTCCCAGCTATCAGTCTGGGAACCAAGAGCTCTCCCTTGTTCAGGTCAGCTGTTTCTGTGGGTTTCATCAGCCTGGTATGGACCTCTTTGCTCATCTGTCCTCCTTTTCTGCAACTGGATTTCAGTTCAGTTCAAGGTTTAGCTGTGGTGTCTGCTTCTACTTCCACCAGCTGCTGGATGAAGGCTATACGATGGCAAATGAATTGGTCATCAATCTCATTATCAGGGGAGGGCATTTAAGATAGCCTCTCCTCTGTTGCTTAGATTGTTAGTTGGTGTCATCTTTGTAGCTCTCCATTGCCTGATTTCTCTTTAAATCTATAATGTCTCCCTCTATTATATTATCTCTTATCTTGATCTCTTCTGTTCTTCCCCCAACTCAACCTCCCTGCCCCATCATGTCTTCCCCACCCCTCCTCTTCTCCCCTTCTCATTCTCCTAGTTCCCTCTCGCCTCTCCCCATGCTCCCAATTTGCTCAGGAGATCTTGTCCCTTTCCCCTTCTTCAGGGGACCATGTTTGTCTCTCTTAGGGTCCTCCTTGTTTACTAGCTTCTCTGGCAGTGTGGATACTAGCCTTTGCCTATCTTTAGTGTTAAACAAAGGCCTTGCTCATAGTCCCCTCTCAGTCCCTTGTCCTTCTAGCTCTGCAGGTCCTGGGGTGTTGAAAGCTTGGCACTTGGCTAAGTGGTAGACTCTTTGCCTGGCAGTCATGAGGCCCAGGGTTTAATCCTGAGCACAACAACAACAATATTATCAACAAATAATACTAATACCCAAGGCTATGCCAAACATACCATGAAGCTCAGATAAAGGGGCTGAAGGGGAAAACAATGGCTTTGTTCATTTTCTGTTGCTGTAACAAAATAGTAGAGACAAGATAGGTTATATAGAAAAGAGGCTGGCAAGTCCACAATTGCATAGAAATATGAGTAGCTGGCCTTGTGCTACTTCAAGTTATGGCACAGGGTAGGAGGGTGCAGGAATGTGCCAGAGGCAGAGCACACTGCAGCTTCCCTTGCCAGCTGCTCCAGAGAGACCAACTTATCCTGCAAAGATCACCAATTCCTGTGCGGTGAGCTGCCTGAGTAACATCAGCAGGTGTCAGTCAGTCTGGAGAGACAAACCATGCTCATGCTATAGCAGGAGAGGAGGGAAACGAGACATCAGCAAGAGACTGAATGGGGGGGAAAGGCCGAAACAAGTTGTTCTTTATGCATAAGAAAAATTGCATTTGGTAAAACTCGCCTTCCCGCACCATCCAGTTTTGTGACTGTTGACAAACTCTGTGTGTGTGTGTGTGTGTGTGTGTTCCAGCGTCACGTTCCGTGCTATGTTTTGAGCAGGGTCTTTCACTGAACCAGGAGCTCATAGATTCACATGAGTCAGCCAGTGAGTGTCCCAGGGCTCCTCCTGTCTCTGCTTCTCTAGTACTGGGTTCCTGCACCCAGCTTTCCACTTGGGTTCTGGAGATCAACTCATACCAGTTTGGCAAGCGCTTTACTGACTGAGCCATTGCCCCAGTTTTGACAAGGTTTTAACAAAAGTTCCATTCCCCAATAAAATCCTCCAGCCCTGTCATGACTGGCCTTTCCCAGGCCTGTCTGTACCCCTTGCCACACGCTGACCCTCACTGTGGTTTGTCCTTTCTGTGCAGCATTGAGCCAGCCAGGCCAGGCTCCCTTTACTCACAACCATGACTGGGACCTCCTATAGCCACCTATGTCAGTACTTTCGTCCTTTTCCACTGCTGACCTGTTCTTCCTGGCACAGCTACCACCGTGCTGCTTTGGCACAGCTGGGTTTTGTCCTGGGTTAGACAGGGGCTGCTGCGATGGTTGAGTACATGTCTCTGTGTCTTTGTCCTCTTTGCAGACATACTTGCTCCAAGCCTCACCCAACCAACTGGGTCACCTGCTGGGTGGCATGCCAGCTGTCGCTAGACTCCACTGCCTGATCCCAGGCTGATGTGAGATGTGGGAGTACCATGGTTCCCTGCATACATCCCCTTCCCACTACTGAACTCCTCCATCCTTCCAGGCCACAGCGGCCTGGCTATCTGTGACTATTGCCTCTCTCCTCACAGACACATGTGACTCTCAGAGTGTGACTCCTGACACCATTGACAGTGTGAAAGACCCCATGTTCTGCCATCCTCCTGCTAGGACAGACTGGGCCCACCCAGAGCAAGGGGTGTCACTGGTCCCCTAGGGTCAGGGACTTGAACTGTGTATGCATCTGTAATCTCAATGCTGCATGCGTAGGGATCTGAGAATCAGACAGCACTGGGCCACAAGTGACCAGGAACTGGGGTGGGCATGAGACTCAGCTCGGTTAATTGGAGGAAGGCCACCCACTAGGACATTTCCTGTCTTCTTGATGACAGTAGCATGGCAGTACTGAGCAGTCCCATGTGTGGCTTCATGGATACCCTCCACTCTGTGGCCAGGGAGACACGGTCAGGGGTGTCTACAGAGGCCACATCTAGGGAACGGTACTAATAGCCCTCTGCTCCTACAAGGCAATCACTGGCCTTCCTAAGTCTTCCAAGGCTACCTCTACTGCAGTTGGGTCCCCTCAGGTAATCCAGTCTGACAGCCTTACCAGCAGGTTTAGGGCAGAAGGCCCAGGAGAAGACAACTCCCACTGAGCAGGGCAGCTATATTCTTGGTAGGACGGGGGCGGGGGGGGGGGGCAGGTTGAACTCTTGTCTGTTACAGGCCTCTCTGCTGCAGCTCTCTGACTCACTGTAAGGTACTGAGCAGAGCTGGGTGTGGTGGCCATGCCTTTAATCCCAGCACTCGGGAGGCAGAGGCAGGTGGATCTCTGTGAGTTCGAGGCCAGCCTGATCTACAGAGCGAGTGCCAGGACAGCCTCCAAAGCTACAGAGAGAAACCCTGTCTCGAAAAACAAACAAACAAAAAACAAAAGCAAAAAAAAGTGCCAACCTGAGCCAGGCTGTGGTGGGGCATGCCTTTAATCCCAGTACTTGGGAAGCAGAGGGAGGAGGATCTCTGTGAGCTCAAGGCCAGCCTGGTCTACAGAGTTCCAGAACAGTCAGAATAGTTACATGAGAAACCCTGTCTTGGAAAAAAAAAATACTAACCTGTTCCTCTCAAATTCCCCTTCAAAATTTTTGTTTTCAGCTTTATTTTACTCTGTGTATGAGAGTTTTGCCTGCATGTGTGTACATGCATTGCCAATGTGCCTGGTGCCCACAGAGGTCAGAAGAGGGCTTCAGATCCTCTGAAACTGGAGTTATGGATAGTAGTGAACCGTCATGTAGTACAGGTCTTGTGTAAGAGCAACACAGGTTCTTAACTGCTGAGCCATCTCCCTAGCCCCCATTCAAAATTTTAATTCAGCCAGGCATGGTGGTGCACACCTTTAATCCCAGCACTCAGGAGGCAGAAGCAGGTGGATCTCTGTGAGTTTGAGGCCAGCCTGATCTACAGTGAGTTCCAGGACAGCCAGAGCTAAGCAGAGAAACTCTGTCTTTAAAAACTAAAAGTAGAAACAAAATTTTAACTACTTTGTTTTTAATTTATTCTTACTTCATTGTGTGTGTGTGTGTGTGTGTGTGTGTGTGTGTGTGTGTGTGTGTGTGTTTTGAGATGAGGTCTCTCTATGTAGCCCTTGACTAGCATGGTAGTCTCTGTGTAGACCAGGCTGGCCTTGAATTTACAGAGATCCACCTGTCTCTGCCACCACCACCTGGCTTTTTATTTTATTCTATATTATTTGAATGGTTATTTTACCTGTATGTCTGTATACCACAGGAATACCTAGTGTCTGAGGAAGTCAGAAGAGGTCATCAGATCCCTTGGGACTGGAATTAGATGGTTGTGAGAGACACATGGATGTTAGGAATCCACCTGGGTCCTAACCCAAGCTGTCCCCAGACCTCCGGTGGCCTCACATACATGGCATTACATAAAACTTGTCCTTTAATCACTGGCTGATTTACTGAGCAAACTGTCAAGGCCCCTCTGCCGCTGGTCTCCTTCCTTTTGAAGACTGGGTAATATCCCATCGTATGGATGAACACAGCATGTTTATGTGTCTACCAAGGGTCCTTCAGGTTACTTCTGCCTCTCTTATTGTGAGTGATGCAGCTATGAACATGGTGGGGCCCTCTCTCAATTGATTTGAGGGTGTCCCAAGGAGTGGACCGGCTAGACCCCTAGTCCCAGCTGTTCTATTGAACAGAGAGCTGTGATCCCTGTGCTCCTCCTACAGCTACTGCTTTATTTTATGTTTGTTTCTGAGACACGTTCTTATTATACAGCCCAGGTTGGCCTCAGACTTGTGTCAGTTCTCTGCCTCATCCTCCCTAGAGCTGGAATTACAGCAGTGAGACACCACAGCTGGCTTTGGGGTTTTTTGTTTTGTTTTCAGAACTGGTGGCTGAATTCACCTGGGTTTTGTCTCTCCAGTGTTAGGCACCAGCAGACCACTAAGCCACACTCTCAGCCACATTGCTATTTTCTGTTTTGTTTGTTTGCTTGTTTTTAAGAATATACATCTTTCTTTAATCCCAGCACTAGGGAGTCAGAGACAGGCAGATCTCTGAGTTTGAGGCCAGGTCTACAGAGTGAGTTCTAAGACAGCCAGAGCTACACAGAGAAACTCTTTCAAAACAAAACAAAACAAAAACCCAACCAACCAACAAATAAGAACAGCCATCTCAGTGGGTGTGAGGTGGTAACCCAGGCTTTCTGTTACTGTAAGCCAGACTTCAGTGCTTGGATCCTTGCCTTCCAGACAATTAGTCTAGATAGAGACAAGACACTAGACTGAGAATTGCTTGAACCAGTGCTGGAGAGAAACTTAGGCATCAAGAACCAGGGACAGCCTGAGACTGAACAGAAGATCAGCCACATGCAGGAGCCTAGAGGCCATCCTGGCCCAGCACCTGGTCCCCTAGAGGCCACATCCTCTGGAGCTGTGGGGCAGCAGCCGGTAAGGAGAGCAGGGATGTGCTTGGTCTCAGAAGCCCACTGTTAGCTTCTTGAGCCAGGAGGGATCCAGCCAGTTCCTGTGAGACGGGGTCTGACTGTGGGCTTGATGCCTCCTGGGAATGCTTCCACCTCAGGAAAGCCAGCTCACCTTGAGGGAGGGGCCTTCACCACAAGCATCCAGGAGGACAGGGACTAAAAGGTAGCAGGCCCGTGTCCCCAAGTCTACCAGGCTGTCTCTATCCAGTAGAGCAACCCACGAGCCTCCAAGAGTTAGCTGTACAGGGAAGGATTCTATTCCACCCACCTAGGAGCAGAATCAGGGCCTCAGGGTAAGGGGTCTACTATACAGCCATCTCAGGAGCCTGGGGTGCTACCATTGGCACTGTGTGGTGATAGAATAAGAGAAACTGAGGGGCCCGGCGTTGGTGACGCACACCTTTAATCCCAGCACTCGGGAGGCAGAGGCAGGCGGATCTCTGTGAGTTCGAGACCAGCCTGGTCTCCAAGAGCTAGTTCCAGGACAGTCTCCAAAGCCACAGAGAAACCCTGCCTCGAGAGAGAGAGAGAGAGAGAGAGAGAGAGAGAGAGAGAGAGAGAGAGAGAGAGAGAGAAACTGTCTTGGGGGAAAATATCTAAGAAATCTGTCTACAATAAAAGGTAGGTGTGGAAGGCAGGGTGCTGCCATAAACCAGGGCTAGAATGGCAGAAAGAGCAGGAGGAGTTAGGATATGTTCGAAGAAGGGCCCTGGTAAAAGATATAAGCAGTCATGTCTCCCACAGGTGGGAACTTTGCGGGACTGAAGCCTGGTAGGCTCTGCACAGCAGGTTCCAGGCTAACCCAAACCCAGGAATGGTGCAGGGATGGTAGAGAGGGCAATGAAATTGGTACCTGCAATTGGCAAAGGAAAACTGGCAAGAATGTTGCAATGCCATCTCTTACAATTAAGAGGACAGCTTAATTTGCTCTGTGTGAGCTAAACATCCTCGCCCCCCCCCCCCCCCCCCCCCCCCGCTGCTGTTAGCTGAATACCTTTGCCTCTGCTGTTTCCCACACACAGACCTGGCAGCGTTACACAGACATGGAGGCTCCAGACTTCATGTGAGGAGCCCATCTGGTTTGAAGTAATACAACAAGAAGGAAAGGAAACTGAATCAAAGGCTTGATGTGTGGTTAGGGAAACGCCAAGAACGTAAGACCCACTGCCAGGAGGAAGGTCCCATCAGCCCTGTGGGGCCAGGGGCCCAGCCTCTACTTGCTCTGGGCTAGATCCACAGCAGGATGTGAAAGTGGCTAGGGAGAGGCAGGAGGAGGGCTGGGGTGGAGCAGACTCATCGGCCAAGCTCAGCTGGGACCCCAAGAAACACACACAGACCAGGGAACAAAAAATGAGCACCCCAGTGCCCACAGTTCACATGAATCCCCTCATTTACATAGACCCAGCACCACCAGGGCACAAAGGGAAAACTGAGCCACACAGCCCAGTCCAAGCACGTGTGTCTTGCCATCAAGCCTCCTTGGTCATCCCTCAGTGAATGCCAATGCCGTGCTGGCCCTGCTCCCTCTGACTGCCACTTTGATCTGTAGTTCACCTGAAGCTGGGTGTCTTATCCTCCATACTGTCTTCACATGAATCCGATTCCCCAGCTGGGGCTGAGGGCTGGATTTGCAGACCAGCCAGAGTCTTCCTGTCAGCGCTACTCTAGGCACCCTCAGCAGTTTCTCCTTGTCCTCTGCATCCCAAATGTTTCCCTGGAGGGAAGATACAAGGCAATATGGAGCTCCCCCACTTTAATTTACACAAAGGCACCATGGCCCAAGAGTCGCTCCCTAACAATCTGCCTGTGGCTCTGGACATTGTCTCATCCTCCCCTAGTTAGTCTAGTTCTCCAGTTGGGTGTTTATTATATTTCCGAAGAATTCTGAGGCATGAATAGGAGCCTAGACTATCTGTTCCATCTAGGGATCCCTGGGAACAACACAGGGAAAGCTCAACAATTAGGGTATGGGTAATGAAGGAGATGCAGGCAAAATAAAACATCTGTCCCCACACAGACAGCACAGCAGGGCAGGGCCAGCAGCATGGCTGCAAAGGAAGCTAAGGTGAAAGAAAAGGACAGTGGCTCAGTCATCCAAGGCAACTATAACTAATAAAAGTCCATGGGCTAAGATCAGGAGACATTTCTCCTTTTGAAGGGAAGGTCTTTGTAGCTTTGACTGTCCTAGAACTCTCTGTGTAGATCAGGCTAGACCTGGAATTCACAAAGAACCACCAGTCTGTCTCCTGTGAGCTGGGATTAAAGGTGTGCTCATTTCTCTTAGTTCCCAGACTGGAATGAAGGTCAGGGAGTAGGGTGGTCTACTCCTGTAAGGGCTGCAGCTGTCTGGATTCCTGAGTCTTCCTGTGGCAGAAGACTCAGGGGCCCCTGTTAAAAATGTGTTTAGGGGGCTGGAGAGATGGCTCAGAGGTTAAGAGCACCGACTGCTCTTCCAGAGGTCCTGAGTTCAATTCCCAGCAACCACATGGTGGCTCATAACCATCCATTATGAGATCTGGTGCCCTCTTCTGATGTGCAGATAAAAATGGAAGCAGAATGTTGTATACATAATAAATAAATAAAATCTTTTTTAAAATGTGTTTTTGTTTTATGTGTATGGGTGTTTTGCCTATGCACCATGTGTGTGTAGTGCCTGTGGAGGCTGGAAGAGGGTACCTGCCAGAGCTCCTGAAATGAGTTATAGTGGCTATGAACCACCATGAGCCACGATGGGGTGCTGAGAACTGAACTCCAGTCCTCTGCAAGAGCAGTCAGTGTTTTTAACCATTGAGCCATCTCTACAGCAGCTGTGCCATCTTTTAAATGAGTACTAATTGTTCTCAGGGGAGCTCTACCCCCTCCCTCTCACCCCCACCCCGAGTCACATTCTAAAGGCTCTACCTCCAAATACCATCATATCAGGAATGCAAAGTCTGAACTGGGGATGTACACATTCAGAAAACAGGGCAGAGTATGGTGGAGCAAGCCATTATTAATCCTAGCCCTCATGAAGCAGAGGCAGGTGGATCTGTGAGTTTGAGGCCAGTCTGATATACATTGTGAATTCTGGAACAGCCAGGTCTACATAGTGAACCCCTCTCTACATACATACACACACACACACATACATAGACATATATATGTACATACACACACACACACACACACACACACACACACACACACACACACACGATCTTCAAGCAAACAAACAAAAAACCAGTTCACGGAACTTCCGGAAACCCACCTCCCATAAGGCAGTCAAAGGCTGTTCAGAGGCAGCTGCCCATAGGGAGTTCAGCTCCATGGGATCAGTGGCCAGGGCAGTGCCACAGCACACACTATAATGGAGGAAGGAGAACATGACAGCAGTGTGCCCCTGCACCACCTCCTGTTTACAAGGTGTTCTCAGGTTCATCCCTGGTGAAGAGGGAGAAGCCCTTGGTCTTTGAGGGTCAGGATGCAAAGAGCATCCTTCTCTGCTGTCTCTGGTCCACACTAGGAATCGCATCAGTGAGGACCCGAGTTTCATGAGGCTAGCCGTGACCCAGTTCCCCTCGTGAGTGAGCCAGCTCTGTGGCAGCAGGGATATTTTCAAGGCCAGTGAGTTGCACCATTAGGCTCTCTGCTCTGTGATGTGTCCGCCCCTATTTACAAAAGCCAGGTGCTGGGATGGTGCACTTCAGCTTTAAACAACACCAAAGTGGAGGTCTCTAATGAACTAGCTCTTCCCCATATCTCCTGCATGCCACAGAGATGGCTGCATTCCAGGGGGAGAGGCGCTGCCTGAAGCTGACCATTGCCCTCTGCAGGACTCCAGTAGACATGGAGTCTCTGGTTTCCCAGGGACAAAAGTATGAGGCCAGTGTGGAACAGGTGGCCTTGAGCAGAGCCCACTGTCACTTGCAGAAGGAAACTTGCATTTGAAGGTAGGGTAGGGGCAGGACTTGGGAATGAGTGTCCATTGCTGCCCTCAGGAGAGTGCCCCACAGCTATGTCTCCTCTGGTCATATGGAGAGATGCTGCAGAAGTCTTCATGCTCTGGAGGGAAGGGGCTCAGGCCACCGAACCTGGGGCAGGTCAGACATGAAACAGAGTTGGACTTGGGGTTAACATCTGGAAGTGCCCGGGAAAGGGGTGTCTCTACTGGCAACAAGTGGAACCACGAATACACTGAAACAGAAGGCCAGGGATAGAACCTGGCATTTCCCATTTGTTTGAGGCATAAGCCAGCCTTGACTCTGGCTGGCCTTCGCTTGGCCCTTCCTGCGCAGGAAGAGAGGGATCAAAGGGTTCCTTTGGCTACTTCGATGGTGTTGAGTTAATGGAGACAGGTCACCCAGCCACCTGGCTTGGGGAAAATTGCTTCACACGGGAGTTTCAAGATGACTCACGACCACTGTCATTGTACGCCCACTCCCCCTACCCCACCCTGGTCACTCTGTGGGGACATTCAGTGAATAAAGTCAATAAACAGGGGGAAACGCAACTCTGGGCTGGTGCCAAACCAGGGCAATGCTGGAAGAGCAAGCCTGTTTTTGTCTTCCCACATGCCATCCGAGGCCGGATGGACAGTGTCCTGTCCGGACCATCATTCCCAGCTTCCACGGAAAAACTCATAGGTCTAGTCCTGCAACAGGTCACCGCTCAGGCCCAAATCCTGCAACATCAGCTGCAGGTGTGGAGAACTTAAGTGAAAGCCAGAGCCTGCCCTGAGGAAACCGCGCAGGCAGCCTGTGGAGGACCCCGGGGCGCTGCGGGAGAGGCAGAGACGCCAACGGGAGGAGAGGGCTGGTTAGAGCGGAGGAGACCCCTGCTCCACGCCCCCACCAAGGACTGCGGCTGGGAAAACTAAACCCCTCTCCCCCAAAGATGCCCGATTGAAATTGGATGCAAATGAATAGCCACACTGAAAAAAAAAAAGGCGAAACCGTTTATGAAATCGGCGCCGGTGCAGTATCTACAGTATCTACACATATCTACAAGTATCTACACCGCCCGCAGGCGGGGCTCACTCGAGTCGTCTACACTGCGATTGCCGGCCGGGCCGGAGGCGACGCGGTCTCGCGAAGAACAATAAATACCACTTCCTTCCGCCTCGGACGGGAGCTTTGGCACTGGCGGGCGGGAGGCCCGCATGGCTCCCCAGTGAGGGAGCGCGTCCTTAGGTGGCCCTTGGGGCCCGCGCGCGCGGGCGCACTATCTGGGGCAGTAGTCGTAGGCACCAGGCGGAGCGGTCGCCGACGAGTACACGTTGGCTGCGGCTGCTGCTGCTGCGGCGGCGGCGGCGGCTGGGTTCACCGCGGGGTGGTGGTGGTGGTGCGGGTGCGCGTGCGGATGCGCGTGCGGATGGTAGCCGTGGCCGCGCAGACCGGGAAGCGGGTAGGGCGCCGGCCGGCTCTTGGCCCCGAGGTAGTGGTCGTAGGCAGCGGCCGGGTACTTGTAGGGATGGTGATGCAGCGGCTCGGAGGCGCCCGGTGCCTCTAGGCGCAGCTCGGGGTGCGGGGGACTATGCCGGCCTCCGGACGCTCCGGGTAGCGGGACGAGGCCGCCAGACCCGGGCAGTGCGGGGCTCAGCACGCGCGCCAGCAGCTGCGGGGGGTGCGCGGCGTCGCCCAGCGCTGCGGGTCCGGAGTCGCGGTCGAACTCTCGCCGGGCTTCGGCCGCGTCTGCGGGGACAGCCGGGGGTGAGAGCCGGACCCTGTCCGGGGCGCATCTGACCAACCACAAACCCCACTCCCACCCCGGGTCCGTGACATCCGGGGCGCGGCAGGCGGGAGGACGAGTGCCCGCTTGCCCGCCCGCCACCTCCTTGTGCAACTGGTGAAGCCGCGACGCCCGGGGGTGCAGGCGAGACCGGGTGCGGCGGCGGACCCGGGCGGGCGGAGCGCACACGGGCTGCGGCCACGATCCCACTACCCCAGCTCCTACCTTTCTCTGCGCCGTTGGGCTGAGTGGGGGAAGCCACGGGGTTCCGAGACCGAGCAAAGGCACTCACAAGAGGCAGCGCTCCCGGGCGGTGGTTCCGGGGCCTGCGAAAGGGGAGTGGGTCACCACCGGTGTCCAGACCCAGCGTCCTGGCGCTCGCCTTTTCTTCAGAGGGCACTCACCAGTCCTCGGGGTCGCAGTCCCGGAAGCCTTTGGCGAAGGGATTGCTGGCAATCTTAAGCTGTGTGATCTGCAGGGAAGGCGATGTAAGCTAACTGTGCTAGCAGCCGGATCTCGGCAGCCTCAGATCTGGGAGTGTTTCTATAGTTTTAGAGGGGGTAGGCCTTCTGCGCTGTCTAGAAGAGAAAGGGCCCCCAACTGCCCCCGCTCCTGCACGATGAGCCTCCTCTCACCAGACCTATCTTTGCCTTCCCAAATAAGTGATGAGGAAGAGTGTCGGGGCTGGGATGGGAATGTGGTCACCTCCGCCCTCCGCAGCCCCCCAGCACAAAGAGGGCAACTTGGAGCTGGCGCCCTAGGAATCTGGGTGAAGCTCAGATCAGGCCTCTGATGGGGAGTTTCCGGAATGGTTTGGAAAACAAACTTTCAGGCTGCAGAGACAGTTGCTGCTACAGAGGTCAAGCTGATATAGGAGGCTGGGCCAGCCTGCGGAGGGAGAGGGCAGTGGTGTGCCGGTCCCGGGACCCCCCAGCAGGCCCTCACCCGGTGGTTCTGGTAGGCAGTGACTGCAGTGAAGCGTGTCTCCTCAAATACAAAGGTTTTGAAGTTCTCCTCTGCATATTTCTCACTGTCTTTGCGAGGGTCCACGTATACAACATGGAAGCGGGGCTGGTATCTGTGCATGGAGTTGAGAATAATCTGGAAGACAAGGGTGGTCGGAGTCAGCTCCAGCTTGAGGCTGGAAGGAAGATTCGGGCCAGAATCACGAAGTCTAAGGAAGCAGTGAAGTTTCTTAGCAAGCGCTCTCATTCTAAGATGGCATAGGGACTTGCAACCCATTGAGGACCTCCTGGGAAAGATGCTTCAGCCGGCCAGTGATGGGGTTGTCAGGTTTCTTTCCTTAGATCCTAAGGGTTACCCCAGGCCTACAGGGGTGGTAGTTGTAAGGCCCAGCTCCACCCAGCTGGAAAAGGAAAAGGAAAAGCACCCACCCCACCCCCCAGGCTGGGACTCCACAGGCCTCCAGCCCTCTTCTCACAAGAGTTCATCTTTAGCTCAGAGTGGGGAAGAGAAGAAAGGTGATCCCCCTCAGGCCAAGGTCATCCTGTCAGAAGCCTGCACCCACCCCAGGGCTGCCCCAGTACTGCCTCTCTGTCTCTAATTGGTGGCAACGCAGGAAGGCCTACACAAGAGAAGACTGAGAAGGGTAGCCTACATGGCCATTGTCATCCAGCAGGTTATTGGTCAGCTTCAGCTTGTCGAAAGACACGATTTGCTTCATCCACTGTGCGCCCTTAGCCGGCGAGTCAGGGTGGTAGTGCACTCGGCCAGGTGTGGCAGGGTCTGCCTTGCCGGCCACCAGCCAGGAGGAGCTATGGAAGGCATACCTAGGGCAACATAGTGGGAGGGGTCATGCTATTTAGGGGTGAGCAAGAAGACCTCAGTGCTTCAGAGTTGTTTCTGTTCTTGACAAAATCAAGACTCCCAAGTCACAGCGGCTTGAGAGAGGACTGTGGATAAACCAGAAAACTTCTGAAGACTGTAACACACAAAAGGTGCCTAGAGTCTGGGCCCTACTGCTGCAGTAAGAGAGGAAGCCACTCCCTCTTTCATTTCGCTGCAAGCGGGTCTGCTTGCCCCAGGGCCCAGGAGGCAGGAGACTGGATTTGGCGTCACTGGCCAGCGGCTTTGGGCCCAGGGCGGTCCATGTTCCCTTTATTAATTACTGTTAATTGTCCTGGCAGCCCAGGCCCGCCCTGCATAATCTTAACCAGCCACCCCACCTTTCCGGCCCAGCTCTGGAACTGAAGGTTCTCTAGAGATGGGGGAAGGGGACAAGACGGTCATCAGGAGACGGGTGAAGTGGCCAGCCACACCAGCAAAGGCATCTGAGCTGCCTGCTGCCAGAAGCTCAAGAGGCTACCACAGTGAGCTTCTCAGGTGGCTTCTAGAGAATAAATAGGAGTGGGGTCTGAGTGGAGCAGGGGGAGCAGCCAGTACAGGAGGACCCGGCTAGGGGGGCATTTGAAATGGGTTTTCTAGCACACCCTCCCTGTTCCCTGGACACACCGCTTGTCCCAGGGGTACCAGGGGCTCACCGGTAGCGCTTGTCATCCACAGGCACAAAGTCCATGAGCAGCATGTAGTCAGCCATGGGGTCCATCCCAAAGAGCTTCACTTGGAAGGTGGGGAACATCCGCCTGGGGGAGGTGGGTCACCTCAGGGGGTGGACAGGACCTTCTCCACTCTAACTTCTCTGGCCTGGCAGCCCCTACTTCAGCCCTTCCTTAGAGTCGCTGCTATCTTAAGCCCAGCCCTTCAGTCTCACTCTCTAACCTCAAGTAGGCCCATTCTCAACCACGGGCAAGGCAGCAGCAGGCTGGGCCCTAGGTCCCTCTCTGAAACACAGAAATGGCTAACCAGGTACCGAGCCGCACAATCCCAGAGCCTATTCAGTCTTCTTTTCCCACACAGACAGCCTTGCCCAAGGAATTTCTTAGCCTTCTGGACTTGGCCTAAGCCAGCAGTGGGATACTAAGATCCCGGCTTCTCCTAGGTCCTCAGGGCCTCCCCTGCTTGATCCAACAAAGTGAAAGAGTTCCCGGCTCCAACAAAAATGAAACCGAGGGCTGCAGTAATTCCAAAAGTCTACACTGCTGCTTCCAGTTCCCCCAGGAAAGCCGACACCTCAGAACTCCAATCTCCAACTCTCAAGACCTGGCCAGAGTCTCCCCACTTTATGTAGGACACAGGCAAGTCCCTACTTCCCCCAAGAATCTGCTTGCAAAGGACTTACATTAAACGTTCCCGGTTCCCTCCCTCCCGTCTGAACCCCTCCAGTGACATTCAAGGCCCTGGTTCGTCTGCCCTGGGGCCAGTAGGCCGAGCTGCCCTTTTCACTAGGCTGTGTGGGTATGGACAGCAAAAAGAGCCTGGAGAAAATGCACGGAGCAGCAGCAAAGGACAAGCCCTGGGTTCCCCAGGGATGGCTGCACAGCAGGGAAACAGAAACCTCGAGAAGGCTTTGCAAACAGGCCCTGAGCCTCCTTGGCCACTGAGCTGGTGTGTACATTAGACACAACCCAGCACCGGCCTTTGTCTACTGGTCAAATCGGGAGCATCTGCAATTGTTCCCTTTCCCTCTCAGCCCTTAAAACAAATAACAGAGTGACTGGCACC
Source organism: Cricetulus griseus (assembly GCF_003668045.3). Taxonomy (NCBI): domain Eukaryota; kingdom Metazoa; phylum Chordata; class Mammalia; order Rodentia; family Cricetidae; genus Cricetulus; species Cricetulus griseus. The sequence goes on along the minus strand of NC_048597.1, from coordinate 70,659,296 downwards.
GATACCCTGCCAGGCTTATGAGAACTGGGCCCACAAGCGGCCGAAATTGAGGCCCAAGAAAACCGGATCTCGAGTTCCCGGAAACTGAGCGCACTGGCTTTAAGGGTCTTAATTCTCTCTTAAAATTATCCATACAATTAGGGGGTGTTTGCTCTTGAGATCGCTGTACAGACTGAACCCACGCGGGAGTTTCCTAGGTGGTGGCCGCCTGACTTCAGCCGTCACCCTCTTAGCCCACAAATTTCCCTCGCGTAGTCCGGGGACTCGCGGTTGGTGCTCCGCGGGTTGTCGCTGGAGCCGGGTCAGCAGAGAGGCCAGAGAGACCCGCAGGTGGCGGGCCGCACCTCCACCCGCTTCTCAGCCGGGCTCCAGCGCATCCTTTGGACACTCAGCCAGAGGCGCCGCACGCACGTGTGCAGGGGCGCGGGGAGGGGGCGCCTGACCTGCCCGCCTTGGTGACGATCATCTCGGTGCCCAGCTGATTGAACTCGTCCCACAGCGCCTTCATCTCCAGCTGCACGCTCACACTGGCCACCTTCGGGTTCTTCTTCACCGGCGCCTTGGTGGCGGACGCGCGGGTGGCCCCCGGACCCTCGGGCTCCGCCGCCGAGCTGCTGGCCGCCCCCGGGGCGGCGCGAACGGATAGGCGCGCGGCGGCGGGACCCGGGGCGCCGGGGGCGGCGGCGCACGGGTCGTAGCGCGGTGGCGGCGGCTCGCGCGGGCCGAACGGGTCGGCGCCAGGCGACGGGGCTCCCAGGCCGCTCAGGCTGCTGGCCGCGAAGGCTGCAACGTCGCAGAAATGGGAGAGCTGCGTGAGCCACGGGCTGGACACGGCGGAGATCATGACCCGAAGGCCGCCCGCCGCCGAACAGAGCGCCGTCCGCGCGGCGGGCAGAGTGGCGGGCGCTGAGCAGCACGCGCCCCGGGCCGCACCCCCCACCCCGCGGGCCGGCCCCGCGGAGCCGCCCCGCCCCGCCCCGCCCCGCCGAGACAATGGCCCGCGCCCCTCCCCCCGCCCCTCCCCCGCCGCGGCTCCACGGGCCCGGGCCCCCCGACCGCTCCGACCGGCTCCGGGGACGGCGGGCCGGTGCGCGGCCCCTGCTCGCCGCCAGCGCGCGCTGGCTTCTGCTCTGCGCCAGACGCTCCCCAAGTTCTTGCTCCTCTACCTTTTGTGTCCCTGGTTTCAACTTCTCATCACATTGCTGTCTCCTCTCTGGCTGCAGCTTCTCCTTAACTCCCTGCTCTCGTTCTTTTCTCGGTGTCACTCTTTCCACTTTGAAAACTCCATGTCCTCCCTTTCGTCTGACCCCTTCCTCTTGTTTCTGTCTGTTCTCTAGTATTTGTGCCTTTGCTCTTTTAAAAGTAAATAAAATCTGAAGTCGTTTTCTTGTTCTTTATCTTTAATGAAGTTACTTTTTTCTATCTCAAATTTTACTTCATTTTCTCTTTCGTTATCTTTATTTGCTGTGTGTGTGTGTGTGTGTGTATCTTCCTTCCTTACCTTTGTTGTGTTTGTCTTTTCTCAGTTTCCTTTCCTCTTGGCTGATCTCGAGGCTTTGCATTTTTACCTGTTTGTTTGTTTGTTTGTTTGTTTTTGTCCCCCCTCCTTTACTGTGTTCCCTGACTTCTTTAATCGTCTTTCCTCCTGCCAGCTCAAAGCCTCCCGTTGTCCTCTCTCCTGAAGACACTGCTGCTGAGCTCAGTCCCCGAGGTTGGAGTCTCAGAATGGTGGGTGGACTGACTTTGGGGAATGCTGGCCCTTCATCCCTGTCCCTGAGTCCCAGCTTCAAGGTTGGCGCCCACCCGGCCTAGAGCTCCTTTCTACCCACTGGGCCCAGGGCCTCACAGCAGGGGGCCGGCGGGCGACCAGCCGGTGTAGACGCGGGCAGAAGGCTCACCTTCCATGTCCCTGGTGACTGTGCTGAAGTGCATCCCGGCTGGGGATCCTGGTAGCCGGCGAAGTTTCGCCCGGTCCGAGGGCCTGGGGCCCCGGTGGGCGGTGCCCTCCGAGGCCTCGGCTGCAACAAGAGAGGCGATGCTGAACGCGCTGGCCCGGGCAGACAGCGGGCTCCGCGCGTCCATAGGCGCCCGGGCCTGACCGGCGCCGCCTCCGACTGCGTACGCCCAGCCGAACCTCGCCCAGCCCAGTGCAGGGGGCCCGGGGGCGGGGGCCTGTAGTGCCACTCACAGCCGTCGGTCCCAGGCCCAGGGGATTATGGCGTCATGAGACCCCCCATTTTCAGCCAGTATTGGCCCGGGAGTCCGAACTGTTGAAGCGCCATGGAAATTCAGGGCCCTCCTGCCTTCCAAGCTCTCTGTCCCTGGCCTCTGCTCCCAGGGCCCTGTGTGACCAACGCCCCTTGAACATCCCTCTGCTTCTGCGGAGTCTGGGCGTCCCCTCTATTCAGCGAAGCCACCACCAGAGTCTACAGCCCCAAAGGAGAAGCCGCTATGTCCCAGTCTGGGATGCCAGGGCACTGGTGAGGCACTGAGGGGCTGCCTGAGTCTAGCCCTGCCCTTGGCCCCACCTGCCTCCACCTCCTCCCCGGCGGCCCCTGCACCTGGGTAAGAGAGTGAGTGGCTCCCGCTCTCGCACAGGCCACGGGCAGATAGCCCTAGGGCTGAGGAGTCCTTCGTCCCTCCGTGCCGCAGAGCTGGACCTCACCAGCAAATGCCCCTACAGGCCCCTTGGGTCAGCTTGCTTTCGTGGTGGGGAAGCGAGTCGTGGGACGCCGCCCAGGCCGCACAGCCCAGGAGCCCCAGCGTCACGCGCACCCCGCGCACCGCCCGCCTCTGGCCAGGACGCTTTTACATCCGGAGGGTGGGCAGTGCCCGCTCCTCCGACCTCCCTGCGCACCAGCGGGGCGCAGGGAGGGCCGGGGGCGGGGCCTGGCCGGCCTAGGGAGCTGAGGACACGTCGGAGAAATTCAGACCGCATGGTGGGGTGCTGTCCCCTCTCCACCCTGCAGCCAGCCTGCCCATAGCAAGGCCTAGCTGCTAAGGTGCAGGACCAGGCCCTCGGCCTTTGGGCCTCAAGGCATCACTACATCAATGCCCCTCTATTCCTGCACCTTCTCTACACCTACTATCTCTGGGGCCTCTCTGACCCATTCAGTATGCCCATGCCCTTTGTGCTCAGGATATGAATTCCAGAACCTCCCTGACTCTGCTGCCTATGAGTAGGCAAGGCCCAGGCCTTGTGCCGAGCTGACTCATATGGCGAGATGCAGACAGCCTTTCCTGGGGTGTTTACAATCTCAGGGCCTCCATCCCTGGGCCATAGCATACTAGGTGGAGACTTGAATTCTAGGAAGAATCAAGGCCAGGGGTGCAGGGAGTGAGCACCCAAGAGCGGTGTGAGATGGGTCCAGGTGGGGGTGGGGCTGTGTATAACTGGACTGGTGGTATCCTCAGCCTGTTCTAGCCTGCAACTGAAAGCTTAAGGACAGCACATGTTAAGAAAGGGAGGCTGTCACCAGGTCATTCCTTGGTCCCTGAGTGGCTGGCCATTCAGGGGACTGATAGTGACAGTGACCTATGTCACTGGCCTGGGGGCAGATCTAAAGAGTGTACTGTGGAGACTAGGTGGACTTCAGTTTCTTTCCCTCTTCCCTGAGCAAGGATACCCGCAGAACCCCAGAAGGGACTGCCTCCATATAGCCCAGCCTTGGGCAGGTGGGCAGGTGCTCAGAGGTCACCATAGTGAAGCAGAAAAGTCGCAGCATCAAGATCTTTGTCCACACAGGCTCTGCGTGGAGATGTAGAGGCAGGGTTCTGACAGGTGATTTTGCATTAATGGGTAGTCCATCGTCCCAGGGTGGAGTAGCTGAGCTCTTCCCTAGGACCCCTTCCCAGGGCTGCAGTCAGACCCTGGGCCCCAAAGAGGCCAACACTGAGAAGTGAAAGTGAAAAACTCCTGGAACCTGTGATTAGTCTGGATCAGCCCTGGGGTCTGTCCTGATGCCCCCAGTCCTCACCTGCAGTGGTAGTGGGAAGTCTCCCTAGTCTCCATTAACCCCTTCCTGCTGTGGCCGTACTTGTGGGTCAGAAAACACTTCACAGCAAAGACACAGGCAGGATGCAAACAATCCCCTGTAGCAGAGGCTCGCTGGGAATGGGTGAGGGCCCCCACTTGGCCTTTTCTGTGTGTGGCCAACCGGCTCCACTCACAGCAGATACACACCCCTTTGGTCACCTGCATCCGTCCTCCCCAACTCTCCCTACAAAAGCCAGTACAGTAGGAAGTTGGAACCCCTAGGAAGACTGGCTTAAGAAACCCGAAACCCTGCAAGTCACAGTCCACCCGAACCTCCAGCTTGCAGTAGAGCAGCCGCCTTTACGGACCTCAGGACCGAGCTCTTAGGACCGCCCCCACCCGGGGCGCTGCCCCAAAACTGTAAGGTCGGTGCCTGTCGCCCAGTAACTGGCCTGCGCTCCCCTCCTCCCGTCGCTGCCTTACAAGCCGTTCCCTCCCGCATCGCGATGGAACTAACCCTTTCCGTAGCCTCACACCCCACGCGCGCACAGGTTCAGGAGCAACGCAGAGCCTTACCCCCGGGAAGTGCTCCTCCCTCACCTGCACCGGCCGCCGCTCCCTTCCGCCTCGCTCCCCCTGCCGGCCGCGTTTCCACCGTGGCCGTAGGAGGCCTGGCTGCGAGCCCGCGATCTGCAGCACCACAGATCAAGGCTGCACGCAGGGGTCGTGAGCCGCACATCTTAATCCTGAGGGCGCAGTGCACGGCTGGGGCCTGGGCTGCACCCTTTGCTCTTCCACATGCCACGAAGAGCGAGAAGAGCATTTCTCCAAGACTGAGGCAGGGGGTTGACATCCCTCATTGGACCGTCCCTGGCCCTAAAACTGAGGTTTAGCTTCGAGACTGACGGCTGGTAGGAAAGGAGTGGGGAGCAGACTTGAGACTGGAGGAGCGGAATGGGGCGGAGAAGCTGGGTAGCTGGGGTTTTTTTGCCTTGAACACTGGGCCCCGCGACAGGCCGTATGGGCGCCGGGATGCACCCCAGCACCGTCGCTGGACTCTGCCGCAACTCACACACCCCTTGGTCGGCCATCTGCAGGGTCGGAGGCGAAGCTAGCCGAATTCCTGAAGTTCCCAGTGTGCAGGAGACAGACAGACCCCTAGAGAATCCTGCGGGCCTGCTTCGCTGCGGCTCGCTCCGCCTCCCCTGGGCACACGTGGCTGCCCCAGGGGAGCGGGCAGACCAGCCCCCCACACCCACTAGCCCCACTCCTCACTCCCCGTGCACCGTAAAGACGCGGGCCTCGGAGCTTGACACAGGTCCCTGCGCACCTTGGCCGCTGGCGGCCTGACAGCCCACGGGTCTTAGGGCTTACCGGCTCCCCGAACGAAGTGCGCGGGTCCAGCGGGCTCCTGGCGTCGACTCCGGGCTACTTGGAGCAAACATGCACACAGGTGGACCCGCGCAGAGGTCGGGGCGCTGGGGTCCCCTCCTCCAGAAATCAGAACATGGAGGGCAGACTCGGGCTACGTCCCTCAAGGCGCTGAGGGAAGCTCGGAGAGAGGCCGGGCTTTACGTGACCCGGTTAATTCACTTCGGGATTGATAGCTGGGAATTGCCTCCAGCGCCTGCCTGGACGCGGCCTCAAGGACTCAAAGGAAGCCGGTGGCCATACCAGGAACAGCTTCCCCGGCTTCTCCGTTGATGTCGGCGGCTCGGCCTCGGCGCCCCAGACGCGGACGCGCGGGAGTCTCCGAGGGCCAGGGTGGGAGTTCGACCTTCGCCGGAGCCGGGAGCCGCCAGCCCGCGCGCTCTTTCCCGCTCGCAGCCCCCTGGCGGCTGCCTCCGCAGGAACCCGGCCCCTCGGGCGGGGCGCGCTCCGTCGTCGGTCGTCCACCTAGGTGGTTGGCCCGAGGCTGTAACTAAGCCATTCCGGGTGACCCTGGGGGACAAGGGCAGATTGGGAAGCCCCAGCTCTGGAGGCACGCAGGTAAGAACTGTGCCTCACAGTCCTGGGGCCGAATGACTGTGGCCTCCCGCTCGCCTTGGTCTCTAGCCACCCAGTCTTGGGGGAAATTGTTGGGGTAAGTTGTACTGGGGAGAGCGCTGGCGGCTCGGCATCTCATCAAAACCTGGGTCGTACATCCCGCCAGCGCGGGCACGTGCAACCACGAGCACTAGCGGCCGCGTGTGCAAACGCTCTACCAGGCCAGAAGTAGGCGCTTGTGGGCCCTGGTGTGACTTGGAGCTAGAGCTGGAATGGGGGCCAGGCCCACAGCAAGGGAAGGACTCGGGGTAGAGGACGCATGGCTCTTGTACCCTTGTGCCCACGAATTTTATGAGCAGCAGGGACACTGCCCAGACACGGTGGAGAGGTAAGGACTCCTTTCCTGCCTGGTGGCTCCCTGAGGCCTTCCCATTCTTAACTCAAGTTCTTTGGGTCTTTGACTCCTTCCTCTCTTGGTACCTTCCCTCTCTAAACGGATCCACTGCTGAAACCTAAAGAGCTGTCAGGCCACCTAGTGTGAAGCCTTTCACTGGAACTTCTTGGGGAGGGTGCTCCCCACTCAGGGCTCAGCACTGTGGAGTATGGCAGACTGCAGCAAACAGGGCCCCTGGAAATGGGGGACAGCACCCCAGATTTACAGTGGCATTTCACAGAAGAGGATCGGGATTTAGGGTGCCTTCCTGGTAGCCTGGCTGGGCACCCCTGAGCAGACTTTTGGGAAGCTTGAGGGACAGCTTCCTGTGTGCAGCCTGTAGTTTAGTGAGGGCCTAGGAATTTCAGTCACCTGACATGCTGCTGGCTCCTTCTTCAATGAGACCCTTCCTGAGCCCCAGAGCTACCAGGCTCCTGTCTCAAGGCAAAGGTAGACCCTGAAATGTCTAGGCCTGGGGCACTGATGGCTGCAGGGTAAACAGACAAACGGAGACAAGAGTTACAGTCATAGGAGAGGTAATGAGATGAGTGGACAAGACAGGAAACTCACCTCAGTAAGAGGACAGCCATGAACAGCCGGCCTCCTGTCTCCCACAGTATGGCTGCTGTGTTCTGGGCCAAGTGTTGGAGAAGATGTCAAGAGAGGAGCTGGTGAGAAGGGTGGTCAGGCTGGATGGGCAATACTATCCCCCCAGGTCACCAGGGCCCCCTGCAGGATAGAAGTCCCCACAACTCTAGAACAAACAAACAAACAGACAGACTGATGGACAGCCAGGGCCTGGGCCCCTCTCCAGTTTCTGAGCCTGTTGATTTAGCTGCCCACTTGGCGGAAGAAGCCAGCCACATGGGGAGTCAGCTGTCCATCTTCTAGCCATAAAAGCCCCCTACCCCAGGTACTGTCAGGCAGAGGTGTGGCACAGACCTCTGATGGCCTAGGTTCAGGCTAGAGGGGATGGCAGGAGGTGGCCTGTGGAGCAGGCAGCTGAAGAAAACAGCCCTTTCCCTTCCTCTCTTTGGCCTCAGCAGGAGCTACCACCCTGTCTAAAGAAAGGGCCAGCTATCTCTAAGGAGGTGTGCTGACTGCGGGTGAGTGGCCGGAAGGCCTTGCCAAGAATCCAAGCTTCCCCTCTTCTGCAGGGCACCCCAATTGGACAGGATGAGGTACACATACTGCTGCACACACATGAGCACTTGGGAGCACTTATTTGAACATGAATGTGTATATGGGCATGCATGCTCACACATGTGAGCCTACCATAACATATGTCACCACTGGCATAACTGTCTTGGTGCACAAACTGAACAGGGACAAAGACACATGAGCGCAGGTACACACATTCATACTGTACATGTAGACGCTTGCCCAGAGTGCACGTGTATAGGGCATCACACATGTAGGCTTACTGTAACTGGTCGTCACTGGTGTTGACACACATTTTGGAAACATAAGTGGACCTTTGATTGACAAGGCCCTTGTGGAACCTGCTGCTGTGCAGTAAGGGAAGAATATATTAGTTCATTCATGTCTTCTATTTGCTAAAGATAATACAGTCAGGTGATGGGCTGTGGGGGAAGGGCTTCTTGTCCAGGCCACTGTCGTGAACACTATGTACTAGAAGAGTATACCACAGGGAATACATCAGTAAAGATGACAGTTTTGAATGGATCCACCTGCAAGGCCCTTTCCATTCAAAGCTGCTAGTCCTGAGTCTGGTGTGTTGGTAAATAAGCCAGTTCTGAAGGCCTAGGATCCTGGTCATCAATCATTCCGTATGTGGCTCTCCTTATAGATGTTCAAAGTAGCAAAATAAATATACTGAGAATATTTTTCAAAAGATTTAGTTTATTTATATGTGTGCATGTGTGTCTTTGTGTATTTTATGTGAATCACGTGTGCAAAACCCAGGAAGGTCAGCGGGGTGGATCAATTCTTCTGTAGCAGCTATACTTTCGGGATGTAGTGAACCACCACATAGATGCTAGGATTCGAACTCATGTCCTCTGCAAGAGCAGCAAGTACTCTTAAACACTGAGTCACCTCTCTAGCCCCCAAACTGAGAACATTTCATTTTTTGTTTAAGACAGGGTCTCACCATGAGGCCAGCGATGACCTTGAACTCTTAAGCCTCCTGCCTGCCTACATTATCTGAATGATGGAGTTGTAGGTAAATACCACCATGCCCAGCTAAACTTGGAATTTTTGTGAAGTGAGCACTAAATTCATGTTCTCATACCTACTGCAACAACAGAACTGGACTGCTTGGAGAAATCCAGCTAGTGTATGGTGAAACCTTGTCCCACAACGACTCTGCCCTTTGCTGTGCCTCCGGGGCTCTGGCTTCCCCATTGGCATGGGCTGTGGCCAGAAATTTGGTCTAATGTTTTGAGTTCATGTGCCCAGAGACCATACAGGCAAATCTCCACCCTCTCCCTGGCCCCACTTTCCCAGGAAGCTCCTACTAGCCTGGAGCTGAAGCTGGCCAGCCTGTCACAGGCAGGGTGGATAAAAGTGCAGAGGAGTCTGATGGGCAAGATGCATGGAGTCCTTTGTCACAGGCTGAAGACAGCCAGTGCCAGCATGGACTGGTGGGGACAGAGGCCTGAGCACAGCATGGGGACAAGTGTGCTGGCCAGGTTCTGCCAGCTCTGCTAGTGCCTTCCCACACATGTGTGGGGCAGGCCTAGAATGATGTCCCAAAGCAAAGGAGGACTCCTGGAGACAGAGGCCCTGTCTTCTTGACCTTTTAGAGCAGGGAGGAGCCATGAGGGTAATATCACCCACTTGTGAGATGGGACAGGAGTAAGAGCAGGGTGTGCTAGGAGACACACTCTGGCCTCCCCCGCCTCAGTGTTTTCACTTGAACAATGGGAAGAATGCCAGAGGCACCAGAAAATGAACAGAGCAAGCTCTTGCTAGTTGTCACTTAGCTCCTCTGCTGATGTCACCATTGTCACTGTTTAGCCTCCTTGGGCCTTCCTACATCCCAGCTGACCCCTAAACACTTTGAGGTGATGGCCATTGCCTGCACTGCACTAGTCTGGCTAGGGATTAGGAGAGAGAAAGTCCCAGGAGTACCTTCCAGGAATGTCCAGTTAGCTTCCCTCTGCTCCACTTCCATTGGTCCATGAGGCACAATGGAGCCTGGATTTCCCAGGTCCAAGAGCATGGCCCAGCCCCACCCAGGCCTTGACAAATCCCTTCTCTGAGGCTTTGCTGAGCTGGTTTGGAATTTCTCAAAGCAAACAAATGGGGAGCTCAGAGCTGTGGTTCCCAGAGCTAAGGTCCTTGGGTCTGTCAGAGTTGAAGCTGGCTGAGGTTCCAGGCCTGTTGGGCTGCACCCAAACTCAGAACCTCAAGTCAGGGTAGCACCAGCCAGTCTTGCCCCTTTAACAGCAGCTGAGGGCAGCAGGAGTCTAGGTAGCCAGAGAACAGGACTCACTGCAGGGACAGCTACTGGTGACTGCCTGGGCTGAGGAATCTTATAGGCAGGGCTGGGGCTGCCTGGGCTGGAGAGCAGAGGATGGCCTGTCTTCATGTGGAGCTAACTCCAGGCTGACATCAGGTGGCAGTGGTGCTGAGGCCACAGCAGAGCAGGGTGTGGAGGCTTTGTGGGAATGTGGATATGGAAAGATGGGTTGGGGGAGGGGCTCCAGAGCTGGGGGGCTGGGGCCAGGGCAGGCTATCGGGAGGGGGACTCTTGCCAGGTGGTCTTAATCTCTTCAGTGAAATAGGAATCCTGGGGCCGGTGGGGGAGATGGGAGCTGAGACAGCTGTGGGACAGGGAACTGTCCTGACAGCCCGGGGGCTTCAGGCCAGAGTCCCTGTCTCTAGTGCCTTCTCCCTGGATTATCCTGGATCCCTAGAGTACCCTGGATCATTCCAGGCTAAGCTGGTCTGCTGTCTCCTCCACAACAGGATTTGCTACAAAGAGTTCCTCAGTTGAGAGGACCTGGCAAGCAACTGTGTATAGGGGTCCCCAAGCAGGCCAGGGACTGGGTTCATTCTGCTTCAGCAGAAGCCACTACCCCATGTGGGTCCCCACTGAGCTAAAAAGGCTCTGAAATGATGGGAGGGTGACACATGGTGGGGAGGGGCCTCTGGTCAGTCCTGGACCCCTCAGCCTTCCTCAGCCAGCTCAGACCTGGGACTAGGATGGAGGGCAGGGTCCATCTCACTTAGTCCTGGGGCTTTCCCCCCGGGGGATCCTATTAGAGATAGGATAGCTGAGGCTGAGAGAAGGTGAATGGAGCTGGCCAGGTGATAAGGAAGGAGCTCACAGGCAGCTCTGAGGCAGCATCCTTTTGGGTGTGGTTTGTACCAGCTGTCCTAGGAAGACAGACAGATGGACAGGAGCCTTTATTGGAGTCCTGAAGACAGTCTAACCCCTCCCTCCATGGTGTCTGCCAGGACCCAGTGACCAGAGGCCACCCCACAGTGTGTGGGCGGGCAGGCGCCAGGCTGTCTCATGCTTCACTGGGAACAAGCAGGCCCTGAGGCTTTTGGGAGCAACCATGGTGCCCACTGAAGCTGGAGGTCAAGGCACACCTGAAGAAACTGAGGCACACTCCCTTAACAAGCCAGCAGGGAGCAGACCAGGCAGGTGCTCCCCATGGCACCACATGGACTCTCTGCATCACCTGTTTGCTTGGGTCCTGAATCCCATGTGGACTACCCCCTGACCCCGTGTCCCCTCTGGGTTCTCTGCCCTGTTACCATGGTGATCTTGGGATGCTGAGGGCACTGGGCTCTGTTCTTGTGCTCCTTTGTTCTCTGGGACCCTCAGGGCAGCTCTTCCCCCATAGCGCTTGCCAGTGTGTCACTTTTTCCTTCCAGGATAGCTCAAGGTCCCCAAGACACCAAGGATAGGGACCTGGCTCACATCTGAGAAGTATGCAAAAGGAACTGGATGTCTTGGTGAGTGGTCTCAAAAACCACCAGGGGTGGCCCAAGAGGTCAGTTAAGGCAATACTCATGAGGTGTGGTGGGGCTGAGTGGAAGCAGGGCCAGCCCCGAGTCTTCTTGCTCCAGAACCCTCAAGTTAGCACAGGAGAGGTGCCCCTGTAGCTCATGTCACTCCCACTAGAGCGCTGCACCTGCAAATTGGGTGGCTGTCACACCACCTTGCAGGGGACTTTGCCATTACACACTTTGTAAACATTTGCTCTGGGCAGCCCAGAGTTTAACATTTTTAACTTTTAGAGTAGTCAAGTGTATTTATGTCTTAAGTCAACAGGTGAGATTGTATGTATTTTCCATGTAGCACACTGAGGTATACACATGTGCACTGTGGAAATGTCAGATGCAGCCAGCAAATGCATGACCTTGAAAGAGTAACAGTGCTTGTTGGGACACTTATCTGGTCTTTTGGCATTCTTCAAGAACATGATTTATGAACCGCAGTCTCCATGCTGCCCCACAGGTCTCTTCACCCGCTGTCTAACTGTGACCACTCAACCCAGTCATCATCTCCCCAGCTCCCCTCAGCTCCCTGAGTCCTGAAAACATGCCTTCTTCTCTCTAGGAGATAAATGTTCTAGAATAGCATAAGTGAGAACATGTGGAATTTGTCTTCCTATGCTGGCTTGTCCTCTTGATATAGCGTTCCCTATCATCTACTATGTGGCAAATGGACATCTTTTCTTTTTTCTTTTTATTTATGTGTATGTGTGTGTGTGTGTAGATGAGTGTGCATGTTTGTATGTGTTCACATGTACACATGCATGTGTGTACATGTCAGTGCTTGTGAGGCCAGAGGTCAACCTCAGGCAGGTTCCTCAAGAGCCATCTACCTAATTTTTTGACAGAGTCTCTTACAGGCTTGCCAATTAGGATAGGGTGGCTGGCCACTGAGTTGTAAGGAGTCTCCTGTCTCCATTTCCCCAGCACCCACTTTTTTATGTGAATGTTGAGATTGAACTCAGGCCTTCACGTTTGCATAGCAAACACTTAACTGATGGACTTATCTCCCCAGCCACCCCCCATTTGTTATGAGTTAGGGTCTCAAGTACTGCATGCTGTCCTTGAACTCCCTGTGTAGTCAGGGAAGACCATGACCTGATTATTTTGTCTACGTATCCCAAGTGCTGGGATTACGGGCAAGTTCCCGAGCTCAGCCTGGGTCTCAATCGTTTCAATGGTTGAATAGTCCCCACTGAATAGCTCTACCGTGCTTTCTTTTTCCATTCATCATTTGTTGGATATTCAGGTAGTTGCCAGCTTTGGGCTGTCATGGATAGTGCAGTGACATGACATGAGCATGCAGATATCACCTCTCCCATTTCCTTTCATTGTAGATTGCTGGATCAAATGGGAATTTAGTTTATTGTTTTTTGTTTTTTTGAGATGGGGTTTCTCTGTGTAACAATCCTGGCTGTCCTGGAATTCACTCACAGAGATCCGCCTGCCTCTGCCTCCTGAGTGCTGGGATTAAATATGTGTGCACCACCACCTGCTAGGCTGGCTAGACTACTTTTCATTCCAATCAGCAATGTGTAAGAGTCCCCTTTCTCATATTCTTTATTTTGAGTGTTTGGTGCTAGATATACTGGCCACATGTTTGTCTTTTTTGAGAAGTATCTATTCAGCCTTTTATTTATTTTTTAATTTTTTATTTTTTTGAGACAGGATGGCATGTGTACCAGACTGGCTTTGAACTCATTATGTAGCTAAGGATGATGACCTGGAACTTCCGATTCTCCTTGTCTCCACCTCCCATGTCCTGGGCTGAGGTGTGTCCCACTGTGCCTGGTTCCATGCTGTCCCTGAAATGGTGTCTAAGGCTTCATGCATGCAAGGGAAATGCTCTATATACTGAGCCACATACCCAACCCTCTATTCAGTCTTCCAGTGGGTTTTCTGTGGGTTTTTGGGTTTGGGGATGGCTGTCTGGTTTTGCTGTTGAGCTCTTTGGGCTCTGCTCCTTCCATGGAGAACTGCAGGTGTTCTGCTCTGCTCATAACTCTTTGTCAGTGCAGAGGCATCTAGCTCAGTGGAATCCCTGCTGTCTGCTTTTGTTGTCTGTGGTTTTGACAGAAGCTCTTAGTTTGGGGAGATGACACGGAATAGACACCATGCAAACACTTGCAGATCATGCCATAAGGCCATGTTCATGTCGAAGCAGTCCCTGTGGAAGGGAAGAATGCTCTGGAAGGTTTGCATGAAGAGGTGTGCTTCTTGGAAGTGCTCCTTCCCTATGGGCAGCAGGGCAGCATCATAGGGGTTAATCACAGGTACCAGCCTGATCCCCAGCATTTCCTGGCTTTGCATCCTAGCAACAGAGCCAGCTTGGGGACACAGGTCAAACTCTGGTCCCTGTGTCAGCATCTGTCCCAGGAGCAGAGACCCACCAATGCCTGCCAAGATGCCAGGGACTCTGAGTCTCACTTTCACTGGACATAGACTGTCCTTGGTGGCCCAGGACTGGAGATGTATAGTGTGATTATATTCAGGGACTAAGATCAGTTTTAAACATTGCAGTGGAAAAGAGAGGGGTGAGGGAGGGAGGGAAGGAGAAAGAGAGAGAGAAAAAGACAGACAGAGAGAGAGGGAGGGATGGAGGGAGGGAGGGAGGGAAGGAGGCAGGGAAGGAGGGAGGGAGGAAAGAAGGAAGGAAGGACCAACACACACATATTCCAGGTTGGACACAGCTTGTAGCCCTGCCTTACCAGGAGGCTGAGTTTAGAAGTCACTTGAACCGAGAAGCTCAGCATCAAATCAGGCAACACAGTGAGATCCCATCTTTAAAAAACACTCCAAACCCATACATATGTCAATGATGGTGTGCCTTCCACCCCCACCCCCACCCCCAGGGCCTGGTGAGAACAGACAAGGGCTGGAGAGCTGCTCTCCAGGTAAGAGCACTGGCTGTTCTTGCAGAGGACCATAGTTGGGACCCAGTACCCATGTGGTGGTTCACAATTGTCTGTAACTCAGGTTCCATGGGTACTGCAGTCACATGGTATATATACCTTCATGCAGGCAAGACAGTCACACACATAAAATAAAAATACATACTTCTTGAAAAAGAAACTAAAATTTTCATTGAACATAAGCACACTAAACACTTGCTCTGTATACTTCATATGTAGTCACATGTACCATGGAATATTCATTTAATACAAATGACAGTTGGATGAATTAGCAAGTGTGGATGCTGAGGACATTGTACCAGGACCTGGATGATACCAGACATGCATATGTCACCTCCTTTAATGGAACCTCATGTATCCCTGGCTCTGACTCTAAGACTGAGCGCCTCCAAGTCAGTGTCCAGGCCCTTCTAAATCTCCTGGTAGCCCCCACCTCTCCAAAATATTTAGTCTTTGTCCCAGTCTTCATCCCCAGAGTAGTTCCCATGCCAGTGTGGACAGCTAGGATCAAGCATCTTGGGTTTCAGATACAGAGACACCCCCCAACTAGTGGCAGCTGACACCTGAGTCCACCCAACCCAGTGGCCAGGAACAGGGGTGAGTGACCTGGCTAAAGACAGCCACTATGGGAAACAGGAGACCTCAGTGTCACTCATCCTGGTTCCAGAAGAGACAGAATAGGGAAAGACTGTGGGCATCTACATGGAGCTTGGACTAGCCAGGGGTCCTTCCATGTCCCAGCCTGGCCCTGCCCCTGGTGCTCCACCCCTGCTGCTATCTGCCTGCCCCCCTCCTGCTGCCCACCCTACACCCCAAGCAGAAAATGGCATTTCCTTTGGCCCCGCCCCAGGGAGCGGCACAGATCTGGCAAAACAAACATGCTGCTCCTCCTGTGACTGCTGGCTGCTGACGGATGGCCCAAGCGGCTGGCCGTGCTGATGGACAGCCACTCATCATGTGTGGGCCAGGCCAGGCCAGGCCAGCTTCCACATAGGAGCAAGCATGAGCGGAGGTGGCTGCTTCACCTACACTGAGACTCTTCAGGACGGAGGCTCCCTGGAGCTTCCAGCTCCAGTGGTGTAGAAGAGTTCTATTCCAGGCTCCTTCTGCAAGTGGGGGACAAGCTACAGTGTGGTCCTCTAGGATCTAGCTCCCACTGTTGCCCCAGGACACTCTTGGCCCTGTGGGCTGAGGTGCCCCACAAGTCTTTGCCTGCACTCACAGCTATATGTGGGAGCAGGCACACCACCCACGCTCCAATAGGCCCAAGCAGGGTCCTTAGTGTTGTGACTGTGGGGTGGACTTGGCACCAGGAAGAGAAAAAAGGAACTCAGTCCCTGTGTGTGCATGTGTGTGTGTGTGTATGTGTGTGTGTCTTGGTGTGAGCACAGACAGGGCTAGAGCCTAGGCTGACATGTCTCACATGGGCCAGACCTAGCCACCTACAAAGGTTCTAGTTCCATGTCAGCCCGTCTGGCCCTGAGGGCAGTGGTGGATGCCTTGCTGTACAGAGGGGTAAACTGAGGCTGCGGCCAATCTGGCAGGAAGCACACAGGCCCAGGCTGAGGTGGGCACATGCACTCCAGAGCCCCTGTCTCAGGCAACCCTTCCCCCATCTTCTGATGATGCTGGGCTCAGAGTCTTCCGGTTCTGACTGCTGGTCACCTGTGGGAGCCCAAGGGACCGCCCCAGCCCCCACTTCCCAGCTCATACATACAGGCCACCCAGCTGGTGACTGGCTGGAGAGGAAGGGGCAGCTGCAGCCAGGCCTCTGACCCTCCACTGCCCAACTCCACCGAGGCAAGTCTGGCCCAGAGGAAGCTTCTGAGACCCCTACTTCCTGAACCTCAGAGAGCAGGGAGGCCACTTCCGGCAAGAGCCCTTGGCCCTACCCTCAATGCCTTTCTACATGGTCTGTGGTCCCATGGTCCCAGTGATGTGTTTCCTGTGACAAGCGGGGAGTTAAGGCCGGGACCCAGACATTCATCCAGATCCGGGGTCAACAGGGCAGGAAGCTGGGGGTGGGGAGGGAGGAGTGGGCATTAAATAGCCTCCCCTGGAGCTGGAACTGATGGCTGGGCAGGGTGGTGGTCAAGTACAAGGTAGAGCTCTAGCAGGAGATAGTCTGTGCAGCTGTTGCCTTCATAGATGGCCAGAGTCAGGAGAGCACTCAGGACAGACAGGGAGCCTGTAATGGCTGCTTTCATGTCAATTTGCCACAAATTAAAATCATTTGAGCTGTGTGTTGTGTGTGGCACACACCTTTAATCCAAGCACTTCAGAGGCAGAGGCAGGTGGGTCTCCATGAGTTCTAGGCCAGCCAAGGCTATTTCTCAAAAAAAAATTTTTTTTTGAGTAGCAAATAGGGAGCCTCACAATGGCTTCAGTTGATGCGAAAGACCCAGCTCCCAAGCATGGGCAGCACCCTTCTGTCAGCTTCCTGACAAGATGGTGATCAGGGGTCTCAATCTTACCCAGAGTTGTTGGCTCTGTTGTTACCTGATTCCTTTACTGTTGGCAGAACCAGCGTTAACAGGCTCCCGCCATGCACAGCAGATCCTCAGGGAATTTCTAGGTCACCAACCCCAGATTGGAACTACTGAGGAACCTGGCCTCATGGACCAAGCAACTACTGGGTTGTCACCCTCTCCAGTGTGTGACAGCCACTGTTCCCCATGCTGGGGCACCTGGCTTCTCAGGTGTGGAACAGCAGTTGTTGCTCTTTTGGAGTAAGATGATTTAATAAATATATTTATTAAACTAATATACACATAAATATATACTCATCCTATCAGTTCTGTTCCTCTACAAGAACCCTGAGGAATATAGTGGCAGATGATTCCAGAGAAGTACATGTGTGCAGGAACCTGGCACAGGAACCCAGGTGTATCCCTCTGCCTGGGCTTTGTAGCAAGATGAAGAGGTCTCATAAAAGCCCTCGGGTCTGGAGTCTGGGGAATCAGATCCACCAGCCTGTGGGGTGATAGGACATCCTGCTCCTCCACGTTGGCAAGGGGGCAGAAAACCTGGGGTCTAGCTCAGGCAGGCAGAATGGGTCAGAACTAAGGCCCACACAGGCAAGAAGTGTCCTTGTGCTCCAGCAGAGGCAATGTGGTTTGTGAGGGGTCACTTCCTGCCTAGCAACATCCTGTGAGACAGCCTGGGGCTGGGCCTGGGGTTCAGGGTACCCCTGACAAGGTGCAGGGAGCTCCAGAAGTGAACAGCTAAACTGTCTACCCATTCTACTGGACCCTGGCCTGGACCTCCTAGCTCCCTGGTCTTGCTGGGTCCCCTGAATCTTCCTCAGCCATCATGTCCAACCTCCATAAGTGAGTAAGAGCCCAGTCTCCGCTCCAGCCTCCTTTTCCCGCCTGTACTGTAGCCAGAGCCCAGGTCTCTCTTCATCCACTAGCTCAGGAACAGAGGATGAGGCACTGAGGGACCAGCCGTGCAGACAGTAACCAGGCCTCAGCATTTGGCCTGAACCACCAGGCCGGGCTTGGGCAGTCAGCCTAGCCCAGCTGCCCCTGCTCTGGGCCCCAAGAGGGGGTCAGCAGCTCAGCACCACCCCTGTGGCCTAAATATAACCCGAGCAGGCGCAGGCGGCTGGCCGGGAATAGAGACCTCTGTCAGTCATGAGCAGGTGTGGTAGGAGGATAGTTACTGGTGATTGGCAGCAGGGTGGGTGGGCAGGCAGGCAGCCAGGCACAGGTCATGTGAGTGTCCAGTGGCACAGACCGAGGGTGGAGCTTTGTGTCCTCACAGGACAGCTGGGTGCCCATCTCGCCTGCTCACCCATGCCCCATGTCTAGGCTGCTGACAGGCTCCCAGGAAGGATGGACACCAAGCACACCAGTGTGGCTTGGCACTGCGACTGACCACATTCTGGTCTCATGGGGACAGGCCTGGCCAACCAGTCAAGTGCTGACACTGAGCAGATTTGAAGTCTGTTCTCTGGTCCTGCCTGGTGTTCTCTGTCCTTTACCCCAGAGCTTTCTTCTGGCCCCTCTACCTTCAAGCCCCATCTTCCCCTGTATTCTTGTCTTCACCCTCTTCCATGATAGGGCCCCACCCATGGACCCTACTTCTCCTGGCTACCTTGAGTTCCTTGGTATCCTCTACCACTTGGCTAATGTCACTGGACTTGAGCTCCATTCTCCGGCTCACAACCTGACAGGTAATGTCCTCTGAGCCCTGTGTCACTGTCCCTAGGATTAGAGATCTAAGGAGGTGCAGTTTGGCCCGTCCCTGTCCACTCTCGGTCAGTATCCTGGACTCCTGGTCCTGTCAGGGCCTGTCTCCCAAGCCCAGCACCACCCATCCGTGGCTCTCTCCAGCTCTAAGTCTCCTCAGCACACGCCTTTTCTCCTCTTTCCTGTACCTGAGATTTTCAAACACACTGAAAATCACTGCCGAGATCTGGAAGAAACAGCCTTCTTGATTTCTAAGTGTACAAAGACCCTGGAGCAGGGATGACAGTCGCTAGGGAGGCAGAGACAGGCAGCCTTGAGGCATAGCCTAGAGGTCTCAGTTGACATTTAGGGAGCAAATGGGGATGGCAAGAGAAAACTGGGGGAGAGAATCATGCAATGTGCCCTAAACTGCCTTGAGGGGTTTGTTGATTGAGTAGGGGAGTGTTCGTCCAGTTTCTATAGTGTTCTTAGCCCTATACTCACCACGTGTCTGAATGCCAGAATTGAGCCTTGTATCTAAAGACTGTGGTCTGAAAAAAACCTTGAGGAGTTGGTCCTATTTGTCCAGCTGCAGTGACCTTCTGACATCTCTTGGACACAATGTGATGGGCAGCTTCCTCCGAAGAGATGAATAGCTGGGATGCTGGCTTAGCTGTCCTTGCTTTCCAGGGTGCTGGGTAAGTTTGCTATCCTGAAGAAGACTAAGCAGGGGCTTGGCATGGCTGGAGAGGGGCTGAGAGGTGGGGTGTACTGTGTTGAGGCTGTCCCTCCTGCTAGACTCTTGGGACCCTGAGAGGGGGAACCCCAGCTCCTGGCCCTGCCCATACAGGCCTGGGTAGGGGCTGTGGTATGAGCTTGTTTGTTCTTCGGCCTGTCTTTCCAGTTTAGAGTCTGGGTGTGCAAGTGAGGCCAGGGGCCTAGACACAAGGGAAGGGGCTCTGACAGGGTGTGGACGAGGGAAGCAGTGGGGCTGGGTGCCACCACCGCCTGCCACCCTCACCTACCACTCTGAGCCATCTACCGGGTGGTGCCCTGGAAGTAAAGGCCCTGTGAAGGCCCCAGGTCTGTGAACCATCTGACCCAGTGGTCTTAGTAGTTTAATTCAGGTTCCTTTGCTTGGTCCTTGTGGGGCTCTTCACCTCTGTGTTCCTCTGAAGGGGACCAAGAGGGGTCTGCCCACTTCCTCTTCCTGGACCCCCAAGTCCTAATTTCTGCATCTCCTTCCCACCCCAGCTACAACTTCCTAAACACCCTCTCACCATCTTCAATGATGTCCTGCCCTTTGCTAAGCTCTATGTGGAGAAACCAAGGCCCAATGGATGAAAAATGCGGAGGAAAGAAATGGCAAGGGGCAGTTGTGGCCATTGGAGGCACTCTGGCTGTGGGACACCTGGCTTCCAGTCTGGGGGCTCTGTAGGCATCAGCCCCAGAGGGCGCATTCCTGGCTCCAGATAGTCAGGGTATGCCCAAAGACACCTCGGAACTCTGGCCTGTGAAGAGTTCAAGAGCTTGTGCAATTGGCTGGACCAAGGTCTGTGAACAGCATCTGTCCCCAGGGTAGAGGACAGCATAGCATAGGCCAATGTACCCCACCTTCCTGCCAGTGACCTTCCTTTAGACAACTCAGAATAGCCAGATCACAATATCTACCCAGTGTTTACAACACCAACTTCAGAACTGGGGGAACCGAGGCCCAGGGGCACCACATACCCTCATAGCAGGAGCTGGGGCCTGGCAATGATGGTGGCAGGCCTGTCCTGTCCAAGGCGGGGAACTGCCTTGGGGACACAGAGGTGAGGGGTCCCCTTGACACAGGACTGTGTAGTGATATTCAGGCATGGCAGGTTGTGCAAACTGTAAGAGAGCAGCAGAGCCAGCAAGCGATAGCCCCGAGCTAGTGATGATGCCCAAGAGGGTCTTGTCTGGAAGCTGAGCTCAGACTGGCCAGACACCCCACAGGTAGGTATGAAGACAGGACTCTCTGGGGTCTGTCTACTCTACCCCAGGCATCCAGAGCTGTCCTGTCTGCAGGCCATGGGGACAGGGCAGAGGGTTAAGGGAAGCACACAGCTAGGTTGGCTTAGGGCTCTGGAAGTGCTGTCCTCTCTT
The DNA here is from genome assembly GCF_003668045.3 of Cricetulus griseus. Taxonomy (NCBI): domain Eukaryota; kingdom Metazoa; phylum Chordata; class Mammalia; order Rodentia; family Cricetidae; genus Cricetulus; species Cricetulus griseus. The sequence continues at coordinate 70,638,710 of NC_048597.1, read as the reverse complement.
TCTGGGCCTCAGTTTTCCCATGTGTAAAAGCGGTGGAAAAAGCCCAAGAAGGGTTGTGACAGGCTCATGACTTAGGGTTAAGAGTTTGAGCCAGCTATGGCAATCAAGTACCTGTGAGAAATCCAGTCCCCCTGAGGGCCAAGGTCTGGGGTAGCTGGGCCTGCTAGTATAGTTTGCCCTAAAAGAACCTCCTGAGTAGCCATCCTTTCTTCGTGTGTTCCTACATTCCCAGATGGCCTTGTGCTGGTCCAGTCCTGAAACACACTTTAAGATTAGACCCTCTCTGGACTTGGTGGCGCACACCTTTGATCCCAGTGTTCCAAAGGCAGAGGTGGGGAGAACCCTGAGTTCCAGGCCAGCCTGGCCTACAAACAAAAAATTAGACCCTCATCTTTTGACCACCTCACTGTGCATGTCTTTCCACCCGTATTTGACTTTCTGCCCTTCAAGGCTGCCTGGAAGGAAGGTGGATGCAGGGAGCCCCAGGACTGAGGCCTGGAGCCAAAGCAAAGCTTCATGCTCCTCTCTCACCCAGGCCAGGGGGAACTCTCTCTGCTATATTTTTCCTGTCACTATGGATCAGACTGCAGCACACAGATCACCACTTTCATGCCTATAACCCAGGCAGATATCACCAGTGGATCTCAGAACTCTGCCCTTACTGTATGAGAAGCTTCAGGTTTCCTCAGTTCTGAGCTCCAGACAGCTTCTGCCAGCGACTCCAAGCCAGACCCAGGATGGGGAAGTGCCCACCCTGATGGTGGCTAGGTGGGCCAGGTAGATGTGAACCTGGTTCTAGGCAGCCCGAGTGTGAGTCCAAGACTTCTGATCTTCTGATGATGTGACCTAGGCTTGGAGACCTGGGAGGGGGACCATCGGGTTGCAACCCCTCCCCCCACCAGGTCGTCCTCTTCTGTGCTCAGGGAGTTCCTGCGCTCCATGCTTCCTGCTGTCAGAAACTGCCACCCAGGGAACAGAGGGGCCACAGGGATCTGCTCTTCTGTGCTGGCCCTGCCCCCATGAGGCTGAATGGGCGCCTTGGTGCAGCTCAGGGCCCCAGAAACATTTGCTTTAAGTCTTAAAATATCAGGTTCCCGCATGGCAGGACTTCCCTGGGGGCTGGCAGCAGGCAGGAGGGATTTGGGAGTAAGATTCCCCTTCTGGCCCCGCCCCATTGGCCTCCACTGAAGCCAGGCAAATGTGGGTAAGCCATCCCCCTGCTGGGGTCGGGTGTTTACCAGTTCATCCCAGTTTCTTTGATGCCCCTTCATTCTCTCCATGATGTTTGGCCTGGTGGAAGCCGAGCCTGGCAGCCTCAATATCCCTCATAGTTCTAGTTTGATTCTACAGGACCCAAGAATATCTTCAGCTACAGCTGATTTAGATGAGTACAGTGTACCCTAAGCCTGTGTGCAGCCTTCTCTCAGAGAAGAGGCCTGACAAAGAGATGACACCAGATTAACAGGGCTCAGTATTCTGAGTGACTTTCAAGCAACAGGAACAATTGCACAGGGTCTCGAAGGGTGTGTAGGAGTTTTCAGATGGATCTGGAGGAGAGGCTCATTGGCCTCTGGAGGGTACTACCTGGCACCTGGCTCCTGGTATAGAAGGGAGGCTCTGGGAACAGACGAGGTGCAGGGATAGGGTTATAACCCTCCTGGAATACAAGTCCAGGAACTCGGCACAGGTGCGAGTTGAGAATGTGACCAGGAGCTCTTAGGAACTCAGGTGCTAAGAGCAAGGAGCTCTGCTGTATGTATAGTCTTGGGGCAGGGGAGTCCCCCACCCCAATAGCTGGTTCTGCCTCTCAGCATGAAAGCAGCTTCCTCCTGCCCCAAGGCCCCCAGGGACCACTGCCAGGAGGAAGGCACAGCCCCCACACATCCCCACTCCCTCTCAGACAGACCACCAGCTTTGGCCCTAGGGACTTAACGTCGATGCAGAGCGGGAATTGGAGCCAGGCGGCAACAGCTGGGTCCACTCCTGTATCCCCCCACCCCCGGGCTACCACTTTCATTCCCAGGCCCCCAACCCAGCCCATTCCCAGGCTGTACCCACCCCCAAACATGCTGCTTGAGATGTGGTCCCACAAGGCTTCTAGAGGACCACCAGTTGGAGGTGTTGCCTGCCCTTGGCTACCAGGATGCAGGACCAGCTGTCCTTAGGCTGGCAGAGCTATAGCCCTAGGTTCTCAGGCTTGTGTTGACTGGGGAAGGCTCTAAGGAGTAGAAATCCCCTAGAGGATTCAATAGCTTCCCCAGGGCTGGGGAGGGGAAAGGAGGGAGAGGGAAATATCAGTAGAGGTGTACAAGACTGTCAGAGGCGCATTCTGGAAGCAGCTGCCTACAGATTTGTACATTGGGAGCATCAGTCCTGGTTCCAACCAGTGGGTCTCACCAACCACGGAATAAAGATATCTCAAAAGTAAGGCATGATGCTACACACCTGTAATCCCAGCATGCCAGAAGCTGAGGCAGGACGATCACACATTCCAGGCCAGCCTGGATATGTACTGAGGCCCTGCATAGAAAAACAAAACAAAACAAATGCTGAAGGTATAGTTAGTGCTAGAGAACAAATACAGGATCCCAGGATATATATGTATGTATGTATGTATGTATGTATGTATGTATGTATGTATGTATGTATCAGGTGTTAGTGATACATGAATACTGGTTTAGGGTGTGCAAATGACAAGTGACAAGATGAGCATCCTTAGGGCTCTGCATCCTCGAGTAGTCGGCACCCAAGGATGATTTGGATGCTGGATTCCGAGGGACAGCTGCACCTGACTTTGATAGCTGCTGTCCTCTCAATAGCCCTGACAAGTTTTACTAGGAGCTTCAGGTGTCGTGATTCTGTCCTAGCTTTGCTGTCTGGCAACTGGGGATCTTAACTTCTGCCTAGCTGGAAGACTGTGCCGAGACACCAAGGGCCTGCACGCTTTAGCTGCCCCATCCCTCAGAAGACTTCAGCCACAGCAGAATGCTGGGCTGTCTGCCTCTCTCAGGTCCAGGCTTTCTCCTAGCTGCCGTCTCTTTGACATTGACTGGACATTTTTATTGGCTACCTAGGATCTGGCTAGTTCCTCCATCTACTCAGTGTTTCTCACCATTTCCCACTTGGGACAAGCCTTCTGTTTCACAAGCAGGGAAACCGAGGCCCAGAGGAGTTGTAAAGATGAAGCTGTGTCCATGTCTGGAGGGATAGAGGGGAGAAGTATCCAGTGCTTGTCAACCATGGCTGCCTGATAACCCAAGACATGTGGAAGGGGTGAGGGGAGGGCAGGGGAGGGGCCAGAGATGGGCCCCTGAGACCTGAACTACATCCACACTGAGCCTTCAGGCTGAAGCAGTTTTCTCAGTCTCAAGAACCAGGCTCAGTGTCTTGGGGTGGGTGGGAAGAGGGTCAGAGCCTTGCAGAGGATTAGGAGGTTGTTGGCACCCCTGCAACCTGAGCCGCTGACAGTTCTGGGAATGGGCGTCTGACTCTGTGCAGCCTCCTGGATCCCGGAGAAAATCCTGGAGGCCGAGTTAATACCAAGACCAATTTTTATTTCAACAAAGTTAATTCTCAACAATGTGATACAGAAGCAGTGGGATCAACCTGCTGAGGGGGACAGGGTCCCAACAGGACACTTTCTCTCCCCCCTTTTTCCCCTCCAGCTGTCCCCAGCCAGAACAGGAGCAGTTGAGGCAACCTACGGATGCCCTAGTGCTCCCATGGGCCCGTCTCTGCCCCCGAGATGGTCCTGGGGCCCTCTGACCACCTGACCGTCTCTCTTCCTGACAAAGCTAGTCCAGCTCCCTGCTGTGACCTGGGCAGGCAGGACTCAAGAGGGCCTTCTGAGGACTGAATGAACCTTTATTCAACCCTGGAAGACCCCTGGCCATGCCCATAGGGGCTGCCTTCCCACCTCCTGGGGTGAAGTGGCTAGCCTGGGAGGAATTTGTTGCTGCACAGTAGGCAGGATTCAGGGTCTGGTGGCATGGTGACACCTCATGTTCGGAGATGGCTTATCCTGACCTGTCTAGCCATGTTGGAGACTCCAAAGAGCAGAGGAAAGGAGAAGTTGTGTATGAGGGGAGTGTGTCACCTTCAACCTCTCTGACCATGGCTGAGCACAGGCCTGGCTGGCTTTCCTTGCAGCCAGAAATAAATGATCTGGAGGCCATGGAAGCTAAAGCAGGGTCTGGGGCCCTGTCAGAAATTCCTGCTGACGATGACCACATGAGTGCCAGGTCCAGTCCTGCTGCTCACCTCCCTCTGTGCAGGCCTATCTTATCCTCTGTCTTACCCAACTGCCCTGGCCTGGGTGAGTGCTTCCTGCAGCAGACAGGCCCTTGGCCTCTGCTATGCCTGTGCCATCTCACTATCCTGTAAACCTGAATCACAGCCCACTATCAGCAGGGGCACTGGGTGGGCACATCTGAGGGAGAACCATAATGAGGGGACAGACAGGGTTGAGGGACAGATAGAACAACGATTAGAAGGATATTAAGGCTCTCTGAGTATGCCCACACTAGTTCCTGGCCTTGCTCTGCGGGTACTGCTTGAGGGGATGAGTGGAGGCCCAGGGGTACTCGCCGACAGACCAAAGTCAAACCAGATGGGCCAGGGGCCCCCGTGGGGCAGGCGAGCCATTCGTCACCGTTATCTGCCCCGCCGCCAAAATCACAAACACATTTTTTAGTGAAGGACCGGCTGCCACTGGCCCGTGGGCCCTGATGCCGCCCAGCTGTGGCCACTCTGGGCCTGGAGCCCAACGGAGGAGTGCCCAGTCCTGAGACCTGTGTCCCCAAGCTGTGCTCTGTTGCTCAGAGGGAGAGGCAGAGTGGCCTTAGGTGGAGGTGGGGTACATTTTCAGAAGGCTGGTGGTCCGTGATCATCTCATGGGTCAGGGTTGGGTGAGAGACCGGGAGACAAAGACTGAATTGGAGGTGGTGGTAGCTGGAGATGGAGACTATCACCTGTCGCTAGGGCCTTCCCCGCACTGTGGCCCTCCTACAGACAGGCTGTGTGTCCCATCAAGCCAACGGGACCCTAAGCTGCCTCAGTTGGTCTAGTCTCCACTGGGCCTGGCTGTGTGGCATGGGCAGGGCTGTGAATCTCCAGGGACACCGCTTCCCAGGCTCATAGGTAAAGGTAAGGCTGGTTTTCCATGTGGTCATCACCTCAGAAACTGAAGTCCACTTCTGCCTCTGTTGGTATCCTGTGCAGCCCAGCACCCTGGACCCCTGGGCAGGCCCCTGGGGCAGGGGGTACCAGGAGAAATGGCCTGTGACGGGGTGGGCGTCCCCAGGAAAGCAAACAGTGTCAGCGGCTAATGAGCGGGAACCAGGCCTGGGGCCGAGGGCCTGGGGAGGGGCCCTGGCCATCGCTCATCCTGACAGCAGGCAGTGCAGGGGGGCGGGAGGGTTGAGCTAGGACCAGAGATGGGGAGCCTGAGAGCTGACAAAGCATCCCCCGAGACCCAACCCTACTCACACAGGCGGACAGACATGCAGCGGGGAGTCAGCCAGGCTCCTGCCCCCAGCTGTGGCCCCTCAGGACCTGGCTAGCTCCATCATCTCCCTGTCCATTCCTAAAACCCAGCAGCTACCCTATCCCCAGACCTGGCAAGACAAAGGGGGTGTCTAAACTCAGGAGTCCCACAATACATTCTGAAGACCAGGAATCCTGGTCTCTCAGACCTCTACCCCATGCTTGCAGGGCCTTGAACTTGCTGCTCCTAGGCCTCAGTCTACCCACATTTACAAGGCAGGGACAGCCATGCAGACAGCCTTCCTTCCCTGTGCTGACTATACACAGCAACTCTCTGTGTGCAGTTTTAGCTGCCTTCAGCCCCCTCCCTTCCCCCAGGCCTCACCCAAATGAGGTTCCCAGGAGGCCCTGCAGCATGCAGTGATCTGACTCAATGCCCAGGGAACAGAGTCTACCACACCTGCTGTGCTTGGGGCTCAGAAGCTGCTTCCCATATCCTGGGTGGGAAGACTGAGGAGAGAAGGGAAGGGCAGATAGGTCCTCCCCTGCAGATAAAGCTACTGGCTGGTGGCCAGCTTTAGCCTTTAGCAATACCCAGACAGTGCTAGCCTCTCACTGGCTAGCTCTAAACACCCCCAAATTTCTGTTTCTGAGCTAGGTCTGACCTTGAGTGGGTTCCAGAGCCTCTTCTGACTACCTTCAGAGCACCATGAAAGCCTAATGGTATGGCCTGGAGGTGTGTCTGCCCTAGAGGTGTCCCAGCCTGGAAGTTCAGCCATAAATTCACACCACCAGCCGCTGGAGGGATAAATGTGTCATCAACTGCAGGATTTACGATCACACCCCTGGCCCACAAGGCAGAGAAAACAAGAGTGTACATACGCATGGTATGTTGGGCAGGGACGGGCTGCTGCCTGAGGAGTACACTGTGGGGGCCTGCTGGGTGCAGTGGAGATGGACACAGAACACAGGATGGGCCTTGGGGGTGGTTGCAGGGGCACATACCATGGTGTGGAGGTCCGAATGCGTTCACCTGAATCCCGACACAGCGAATGCTGTGCTTACAGACTCTTAGATGGTGGCCCAGCCAGTATGTTTGAGGACACAGAGGCTTGCCATCCAGAACATGCGCGGCTAGCTGCATGGCCTTGACCCACCCTTGGAGATGTGATTTTTCACTGGAAAGAACATACTGGGAAAGGGGGCTCTCTAGAGGCTGTGTGAGCACATGTGTGTGCTCAAGATCTCTACCTACCAAAGCAGGCCCAAGGAGGGTGGGAGGAGATGAGGGGACAAACTGCATGAGAGACAAAGGCAGAGGGAAAGAGAATGTGGGAGTGTCAGGAGACCGTGACAGGAAAGACAAGGGCAGGTGGTGCCTCGGACCTGTTTGAGGGTGGTCTTCATCCTTGAGGTCTGACTAGCACTAGAGGTAGAGGAGGCAGGCAGGTCAGTCCCGTGAGTTGACCACTGAACAGAGGCAGACAATAACAAGAGATCAGGGCTGTCAGTCAGCCTGGTCCCTTTGTAGTTAGCCTCCAGGACCACTGCACTGCATACCAGGACATGGGATAACTCCAGGCTTCCAGTTCTGTTGGCTCCAACCAGATCTGTTTCTTGTCCTCTGCTGCTACTGAGCCGAGTATGGTTGTCCAGCCCTGAGGTCTTGGGGAGGATTGCATAGATCCTCTAGGAGCACTTCAGGAGTACTCTCAGCAATGGAGTCTGGCCTGGACTTGGGCTCTGGGTGAGTGGAGGTTGGGGCTCCTTCTCCTTGTGAGTGTTGGTTAGCATTTCCTCTAGGGATCTTTTGCTTTGGCCACTCCTCCTGATTCTGCCCCACTGGGGCTTGAGAGTGGGGTCTTCTGGGGCCATCCTGGTGGAAGGGTTGGTTGATGGCCAGGAGTAGGCAAAGCATGATCATGGCATCTCCAAATAAGAAGACAAGAGCCCCTGGCCTCCAAGACTGGAAACTCTAGAGCAGGTAACTGCCAAAAATAGATTTTCTCAGTAGGAATTTCTGAGACCAGACACAGACGCTGGAACCCAGTCCAGGGGTCTCTAACCGGGGATCCACAGATCAGAGACTCACAAAATAGGGATCATTAAGCAGAGAACCCAGGTTTCCTCACATCTCCCACAGGTGGAGTCCATGGTGTCATGTGTTCCCCCCCGGCCCCCTACAGGGAGCTGGCCTGTGCTTTTCTAGCTGGGGCCTCTGCACTCCCGCAGGAAGGTGACACAGTCTACAATTGAAAGCACTCTTAGTGTGATGCTGCATCCAGTCATCAGCAGGCGAGCTGAGACAGGTGTGGTCAGTGCTCCGCCCCCAGTCCTGCTCAGACAGAAGCCTCTTCCCTGTGTCTGTGCAGACTGACAGGAATTCTTCTAGAGCATCTTTAGATAAACAAAGCCCAGAGCAAAGCAAACCCCATACAAATCACATCACAATAGATTCCCATGCAGACACTGGCTGAGCTTGCCTTTGGCCTGCTTGAAGGTGCTTACAGTAGAAGTCCCACAGGGGTCACCAGGGACACAACTGCCCCAGACAGTTCAAGGCAGAGGCCTTGGACAGCTCTACTGGCCAATGCTGTGTGGGGTCCTGCCTCTATCTCCCTGCACCTCCTCAGCCCCCACTGTGGCCTTCCATCCAGGGATGGGCCCCCGAGGTTTACCCACACAATGCAGACAGGAAAGTCAGCTGCCACAGGTAGTCATTTCTCAGGGGTTCTGCTATCCATCCTGAGGAGCCATTTGGGCCAAGCTGGCCCTTCCAAGTGTCCCTTTGTGACCCAGGAGACAGAGCCACACCCTGAGTGGAGATAGGACAGGCTGGCTTCTGTGGAAGGTGCTCTTGCACCTCCTCCTGCCACACATGGATCTGCCAGGTATCTGAATTTCCTCTTTTGAGAAATCTGTTTAGATTTGTGTCCCATTTTAATTGGGCTATTTGCTTCCTTGATGCCCAGTTTTTTTTGATACTTTATATATTTTGCATATCAGTCCTCTGTCAGATGTGGAGTTGGTAAAAACCTTTTCCCATTATTAAGGTTGATCTGTTTGGCATAAATAGAAAAACACAGCTAGATTGACCCCCCCCCCCTTTGGGTCACTGCAGTGAGAGCAATACCAAGAGAGGGGGCAGCTGGCCCCATCGGGTTGGAGCATCGACCTTCATTGGGTTTGAGGCCAAAAGATCTGAGCTCTAGCCCCAACTTGCAGTCTCTACCCTCACTGTCCCACTCTTGAGATGTCTCTAGTGCCTGACTTGAGGCTTTATTCTGAGGGTCAAGGCCCAGGCCAGCCACAGTCATTAGGCGCCTCTCAGACACAATGCTAAGCGTTCCCAAGATCTTCCCAGAGGAGCTACTGTGATACTGCAACCCCATCCCAGAGACAAGTTACAGGGGAGGCCTGGGGTTCTTAGCATGGTCCTGAAGAAAGCTCTGCTGGGACTGGGGAAATGAGCAGCTGGGCTGTGGAATGTGCCCTGAGGGGCTGAGAGCCCAGCCTAGGTTCTCACTAGCCTCTCCTACTGCAACTGACTTCACACTTGCCTTGGTGTGTGTGTGTGTGTGTGTGTGTGTGTGTGTGTGTGTGTGTCTGTGTGTGTGTGTGTCTGTGTGTGTGTGTGTGTGTGTGTGTGTAGGGTCGCTCTTACCTGGGGCCATCCTTGGCTCATCTCTCAGCACTCTGTCCAGCCAGCCCTCGGCACTCTGGGTAGAAGTGACAGGAAGACAGAATGAAGGGGGCGTGGACCACATTTCCTTGGACAGAGCAGACTGTTAGGGACAGCCTCACTGGTGAGGACCTGCTGATCCCACAGGTTCTTCAGGACCAGGGACAGGCCAGCCCCAAGGGGTTCTCCTAAGGGGGACAAATCACTCACTGTGACTTTTCTGTCTTTGATAAAAGGGCAGTAGGCTTGAGCAGCCATTATAGGCAGCGCAGGGGATGGTGGGCTCCAGGTCAGACTATACTAGCCGGGAAAGGTTGGGGGCTGGGAGGTCCCACAAGAGCTGTTTAAGGAGGGAGAGACACAGCCAAGGCCAGGCCTAGTCACTAGGATCAGTGACCCCTGAAGACCCTCACTCTACTGGGGGCACTATTCCAAGTGCCCCCTACTGATTTATGGTCCTCCCGGGGGAACTGAAGGTTGCTGCAGAGGCCTGGCTCACCACCTCCAGTTGGGGTCAGTAGGGTGGGGATGGCTCTCAGCTGGTTTCCAGATGGGCTTTATGAAAAAGGTACCTGGGAAGTTCAGACACCCCAGCAAGGACTGGCTGGTGTCAGACGGCTCTGGCTCTATCCTGTCTCCTGTCTCCTGTCTCTGTTCCAGGCCTTGTCTCTGTGATGCGCGGTCTCTGCAGCCCTTCTTGCCCACCAGTTAGCCCTGGGTGGGTGAGAGTGGGAGCTGGTGATTTATCACTAGCCGCCTGTCTTCCATCGGAAACGCTGGGGGTGGGCGCAGACGCTGCGGTGAGCTATGGGCCACCCACCCCAATGTTGTTGCTCTGTCTGGGCAGCGGGTGCAGGCCTCCCCCTCCTATGTGGCCTAGTCTGGGGGCCCCTACACCTTTCCCAGGGCCTCCTCCTTGAGGTGGCCTTAAGCAGGTCAGCCAAGTTCCGAGGTTTCTCCAGGCTATAGTAGACTCATGTAAGACCCCAATGCTACCCGGATCACCAGAGTGGCTGAGAGATGCCTGAGTCTTTTTTTCTAAATCTTTGAGCTTCCCCTCATCATCCAGCACCCGCTGTCGTCAGCCCCGCCCCCTCGCAATGCACACAGCGGGGGCCAATGAATGTTTACGGAACAAACATGGATGAGGGGGGCGCACCTGGACTGGTCCACGTACTTCCCGCCAGGCGGAAGAGGTCCTTATCTTTGCGGTTGACCGGCTGTCAGTGCGCCAAAGGATAGGAGGAAGGGGGCTCGCACTCATCTTCTCCGCGTCTGTCAGCGGCCTCCAGTTCTCTCCTCTCCATCCCCCGAGGGAATGACCTGCCAGCCCCTCTCGGTGTAGTCTGGATGGTCCCCTGCTCTCTAGGTGGACTGCCTGGGCGTCCTTAGAGCTTGTCCAGGCCTGAGCGTCGAGCTATGCGTCTTTTGCGGGTCGCTAGCGCCCTCTGGTGCCAGTCTGGGGTCATGGTGCTTGAGGGGAAGATAGGCTCAGCAATACTTATTTATTTAACTAAATCAGCACGTGTCTGTTTCACAAGGAGATAGAGGCTCTCTGCGGGAAGTTACCGCCCTGTCTATGCATAGGCTGGTGGCCTTGTGAGGCCTTACTGGGACTCCATCTATTAAGTAAGCTCCTTGTTCAGTCATTGGCTGGCTGACAGACAGCACAGTGGCTTTACCTCTCTAAATACACCTCCCGGCCCCGCGTTAGATTAGCTGAGGCTGGGAATCTATCAGTTTAAATGAAGCCTTGGATAAGGATGAAGGTCACAGGAGAGGGCAGATCCACTGGTGGGACAGGTGCTCTAACACTGAAGTCTTGGGAGACCAAGGGATGCGTGAGCAGTGTGGTATGGTCACCCCCGACTTCCTGAGCTCCAAAGGAAGGGCCCAGAATCAGCCAGCCTGGGTCTGTATGTGTGTAGCAGTACTATACAGGCCTTTGAGAGGTGCCCTATGGCTTGTGCTCATCTAGGAGGAGTCCCAGACCACAGAGGGGACCAGTTGGTGCTGGGGGAGGAGACTCCAGGGCAGGTGTGTTGTCTCTGAAGTGGATGACAATGCTGGAGGCTGGGCTGAGGAGGAGGTGTGTGCATTCAGAAGCACTGAGCTGGGACCATCCACTTCCCCACACTTGTTGGAGGCTGAGACCCCAGGCTAAGCACGTGGAGGGTCAACTTGGGGTCAGGAGTTAGAACTGGAGAAATTTCCAGGCCACTAGGAGGGCCAGCCATTGAGACCAGGCTGGTATCTTTGTCAGCTGAAAGCATGGAGCGTTTGTTAAGAGGGGTCTCCTGGGGGAATGATAGGTACAGCTGCCCCATTAACCAGGAAGCAAGAGGTCCATCCTTCTGTCTGAACATACTGTGATGCCAACTTTGTTTCTTCATCAGCAGAGCCCTTGCTTTTGTGGTGACTGTCCTTCAGGAGTCCCAAACCCATCCTCTCACCAAGACACTGGTCCTGGAGCCTTGAAACCTTGTGTGCAGTGTGTACTGAGCCTGGCTCCTTCCTGTGGCTCCTGCTAGGACTCGTGCTCCTGTCCAGGGTTATGTACTTCCTCTGGTTACTTTCTCCTAGGCCTCAAAATTACCCCTAAGGGTTCCCAGTGAGAAGGAGAGAGGGGACCCCAGGGAACTCTGGATCACAGCCACAGAGGAGGATAGGTGCGGTGCGAGAGGTGATTCTGAAAGACCTGCTTTGCTCCTCTGAAAAGCAGAAGGAGCGGCCCCTTCCCGCACAGCATTCTACTGACTTTAAGGTGTTAATCTGTGTGCCTCAACCAGGGATTCTGAGGGTGACAGGCCACCCCTGGGGAGGATGAACGAAGAAGACACTGTCCCTGATGCACTGATAAGGCCGGATAGACAAGCACACAGTTAACTGCAGACCACAATGGGCCGGATGCCCTGCACCTGCCCACAAAAGCAGGGGATGCCTTATGCCTCACTCTGACTGGCAGGCTCTAGATAGAATCAGCCTACTGGAGGGTCATCTGTCTTGTCCCACAAAGGCCAGGACAAAGGCCATGTCAGCTACAGCCTCCCCGACCTGGTCAGTGGCGGTCAGAGGCCCGGTGCTTTCCTGTGCCCAGACCCAAGGCTCTTCAAGAGGGTGATCAGAAACAAAAGCTTCCATTGTTTCTAGAGGCAGCCGGTGGGACGCACATCAAGCGCAGGATAGGGACCCTGAGCCTGGTACTTCCAGTGAGGAAGGTGCCAGTCTGCTCATTTGGGCACTCAGAAAGGAACCAGATTACCTAGTTCCTCCCTGGGAAATGGAGAGCTCCTTGTCCTGAGCAGTGAAGGGGGAGACTTGCGGGAGAGGGAGAGGTGAAAAGTGAGCTGTGAAGGGATAGGAGGGCCAGGCTAGGAATAGAATATGCAAAGGCCAGGCAGGCGGCAGACAGGTGTGCTGCAGCTGTGCCTCAGCTGTGCAGTAAAGGGAGCAGAGACTGGGGTAATGTGTGCTGTCAGGGAGGGCTGAGGTTGCTGTGGGTTGGGGAGAGGGGGGCCTTGGGGTGTAGGAGGAGGCCTGGCTCCCTCTAGGCCACATTTCAGAGACTGGTTAAACTTATACCTGCAGGCCCTTATAGCATGTCTGTCACCTGGCCTTGCCTACCCTTCCAGAGTCAACTCCCCACTGAGATGGTCCATTGAGTCCCAGAGTACCACAGCCCAGAGTCACCTCCATGTGTCTCTGACAGCTGTTAACACAGTGGGCTCATTTACCAGGAACACCTCAACTTCTGAGCTGTCCCTGAAAGGCTCTCATGGCCCTGGCTTCCCACAAGAGCCACTCCTCTGAGCATCGAGCTGCCTGCCCATACTGTTTCATGCTTCCTCAGTGCCAGAGGGACATCTCCATCTATAGCATCCTTACTGCGAATGACCTCGAAGACAGCAGGATAGAGGCTGCTTTAACCACTGGCTCCTGTTTGCCCTAGACCAGTTTGGCAGTGTATGAAAACGTGCCCTTGATCAACCTCCCCCAGGCCCTTTCTGGTATTTGGCAAGGTCAGGTGGTACAGAAACCGCCAGATGGGGAGGAGAAAGTTTATTCAGTGCTGACTCTGACAGGGGAGACTGCTCAGTGCGGAGTTGGGCTGCTCCAACTCCCGAGGCTCTGAAGGCTCAGGGTGGTTTCACTCCCTGAGTGCTGGCAGCAGTTTGGCTCCACGTGGATTCAAGCCTGCCAAGTTTGGGTCTGGAAAATTGGGCAAGGGCAGAGGCCAAGGCTGATCCAGGTGAAGGAGAGGGTCCTCTAGCAGGGACCTGCAAAGTTTGCAGATCTTTGTTGCTTTGCGCCTGTCTTTAGTATGCATCGGCTCCGTCTGGCTCGGCCACCAGCGGGCCTGTGAGCGATAACTCGTGGAAGGCCCAGTCGCGTGCGTGCGCACGCAGCCTCCGCAGGCGACCCAGTAGGAGCACCAGCAGCAGCGCGTGTAGCAGCCCCAGGACCAGCAGCGCGAGCTGCGCCACCAGAGCCCCCCAGCAGAGCAGGCCGGGAGCGCACGCCGCCCGCAGCTCTTCCTCTGCCACGTAGCGTAGCAAGCGGCCGCGCATCGCGGGGGGCGCGACACAGCGCAGGTCGCGGTAGAACTCGTGTTCGCGGCGGCCGGCCAGCCAGGCGCGCAGCGGCAGTAAGCGGCAGTCGCAGCGCCAGGGGTTGGCGCCTAGGTGCGCAGCGCGCAATGCAGGCAGTGCATCCAGAAGCCCGGGTGGCAGTGCCGTCAAGTTATTGCCGGTCAGCACCAGTTCGGTGGTGTCGGGAGGGAAAGCAGCGGGCAGCGAGGCCCAGGTCAGTCCGCGGCGCCCACAGTCCACGACCGTCCCTGCGCAGCTGCACGGTGCCGGGCAGCCTGCGGCTGGGAGGTTGGGCCGCGCTAGCAGCAGAAGCAGCAGGCTCAGCGCCCCGCGCGGCCCTGGAAGAGAAGCGCTGGGATGAGTTGCGAGCATCACCGGGAGCGCTGCCGGCGGCGTGCTGCTCCCACCTGCTCTTAAAGACTAGTGTCCCGCAGTCCGCAGGAGCTTCCATCCCAGCCACCCTGCACGCTGGCTAGTGTTTTCTCCCCCAAGTCTGACCCAAGCCTTTGCCTATTGCTGCCCAAACCAGAACACCTGACGTGGCTCTGTCCAGGAAACAGCAGACCCGACCCCAGAACTCACGGGAGCCCATGGCGAAAGGATGGCAGCCCAGTTCGCTCTGGAGTGGCAATGGCCTGAGACCGCAGCAACAGAGACCACAGTTCTGTCGCCTGGCCAGAAATAACTCTGAGGCGGCACGCAAGGGCTTTCTGGCGACAGATAGGTTACTATCGCCTGGGCCCCGCAGGCAACCCGGGCTTCCGCCCCCCCCCCCCCGCTCCCAGGGTCTCATGGAACACTCGGACACTCGCTGCGACGTTCACCAACTTTGTTCTCCTGTCACCAGGACAGGATGCGCATTCACAACTGAACAAAACGGAAAATGGGGTGTAAAGGGAGGGATCATGCGGGTGGAGAGATGGAGGAGGCCAAGGGCTGGAACCCCAGCGCAACAGTGCTGCTGGGAGGAGAAGACCTTGACCCAAAAGTAGATGAAAGTAGGGGACACCCCGTTCCTGCCGCCCCTGGTGTCCTTCGGGTTGACCCAGGAAGGAGTGTGAGCGGTCTAGCGCGTCATGCCCGTCTTTCTCCTTGACGCATCTAGGTCTGGGGTCTTCCTAAAGGCCTCAGCCTCCAAACCCATGTGCTCTGGTCCTGAACGGAGGATCCGGCCTGCTTCCACACACAGTGGGACATTAGCATATGCTTCGTTGCCCACTGGAACTCGCAGAGGGGACCTCCCAACTCCACTCTGCGGCACTAGCTTGGGTAATAGGCCCGAGATCCTGCATCCATGTCCCTCTACCCTGGTTTATTGGCCCGCTGGGGCAGCGACCTTTTAGGAAGGGAGATCTTGGAGATTATGCACAACTTGTTCCCTTACGACAGGCGGGAGGTGCGCGGGGGTGGGGTCGGGGGCGGCAGGAGGTTGGGGAGGGGCTGTGGTTCAGACCACTCAGAAGCAGATACAAATGACCAGGAAGGGTGGGTGCTGAGAATAAATTAGGGTCATCTGGGGGCTGTGGCTCCGTGGCTCCAGGTCTGAACATTGTCTGGTCAAAGCCACTTTGGGTAAGGGTTAGGTCCAGGCCGTCTGAGATCCAGATGAACCCAGGGTAGAATCCAGGACAGTCTGGGATCCAGGGGTAAGAGGGGCCAGCCCGGGAACCGCCGTCTATCCATGGCGTTGTGGGCCTGGGGCGGGGTGTCACTGGTCTTGCATTTGCTGCTTCATCTTCTGCAACATCTCCTGCATGCGTCTTAGCTGGTGGGTGGGGACAACCCAGGCCAGAGTGAGAAAAGACAACAGAGCTCTAGCCCTCCCTCTGCTTCTCCTCCCTGCCCTTTCACTTGCAATCACGCCCCGCCCCGCCCCACCCTGCCCCGCCCCGCATTCACCCACCTCTTCATCCTTCATCCTGATGAGCTTCTCCGTCTCCGCATCCGGGGTGGGCAGCGGGAGGATAGGGATGGGGCTCTCCATACGGCTGTCCTGTGTGAGTTTGCTGTGGAATGAGAGAGCTGCGCTGTTGGGAGGTTCAGGTTAGGAGGGTGGGAGATGCCTGGCTGGTTCCTGCCAACATCAAGATGCTGGGATTATCTAGTGACTGGGACAAAGTTCTGGTGTATGTGGCGCCAGGGCCAGGGTAGGAAATCAACTCCATTAGGATGGCCCACCTGGTCATCTGCTGGATGCAGTGGGCACGGTAATTCTCGTAGTGCACATCGCATGTCACATCCTTGAGGTCATGCATGTGAGTTCGGATTAGCATGTTTCGAAGCTTCACAAAATCGCAGTGCGCCTGATTCTCCACTGTGGGGCAGGAGCGGACAATGGGTAGGCCTCGGCTTAGCGGGAGCCTCCTTCTCCGCACCCAGCGCTCCCTCCCTGCTTCAACTCACCTTCGACGATCCCCCAGGGGTACAGTCGTCCCCGGACCCGCTGCCCCTTTGCCTCCACCACGGTGTTGCTGCCGATAACAGCGAAGGGCGCACTTTCCTGGGGAAGGGGGAGCAGAGACCCGCCCAGTGCTGTAAGAGGCTGAGGGGGCATGGCCATTCCAGCACGGCCACCACCACCCTTCCAACTGGGATGGCCCCGCTTCTGGGTGCCTCTGTTACCCACTAAAGCCACAAACTCTGCATAGCTCAAAGCCTTGGGGCTCTGCCAGACTGTGCACTTCTCTGGCTACGAATGGTTCCCAGAATTTCCTCCATCTTTCAAGTCAAAGTCAAGACCAGGCTTACTGGTGGATGCCCCTGCCCATCTGCTCCTGGCCCAGGGGCTCCGAGTTCCTGGCTTATCTTTGTGTCATACCTTTTCTAGTCTCTAGGATATTCAAAGCCACCACCCTCTGCCCTCTAGAGCACAGAATCTCAGCAAGTAGGGCTTGACACAGCTCTGAGCCACTGTGCTGATTCTTGGAAAGCGGGCCAGAATGGTACCAATTAAGTGCTCTAGTAAGCCCAGGGGAGGTCCAAACAATTCACTGCAGACTAGACAGCGATACATGTGACCTTAACCTGTAGCCCTTGGGACAAGGGAACAAATGATTCTTGCCTTGATCATGCTGGACCTGGGTGCTTAGCCTTCCCCCAGGGCCTGGGTGGCCTCCAGTGCTTTGTCCCAGCAACCTCCTTTGCCCTCACCCCTCCTGGCTACTTGCTCACCTTCAGTTCCCGGTCCTGTTGCTTGAAGTCTTCATCTTCATCTGAATCACATTCTGGAAACTGGTACACATGGATCCCAAACTTGTCAATCTCTTCCCGTATCTGCAGTAGTAGGGCAAGAGTTGTTAAACTCAGCACGGACCAGCTCCCCTGTAGTTTTTGGCTAGGTGCCCCCTTAGCTGTCGAAGACTCACCCTATCCTTCAGCTTACGGATCTCACTGGGAACCAGGCAGTCAGCTTTGGCAATAAGTGGAACGATGTTCACCTTCTCATGCAGGGCCTTCATGAAACCCACATCCACTGGCCGCAATCTGCAGAGATAGGTTGGAGACTGGCGTTGTCGGAGGCAGTGATAGGAACACCCACCCTGAGCCAGGCACTGGGACGGCCACATACCCGTGTCCAAAGGGGGAGATAAAGTACAGGCAGCAGTGCACCCGGTTGTCTTGGATATTCTTCCGGTTGAGGCCACTTTCATCTCGGAAATACTGCTCAAACTGCTGGTCCACATAGTCGGTGATGGGCTTCCAACTGAAAGTGGAGGAAGAATGAAGCCAGCTCTGAGAGCAGCTAGGTAGTGGTGGTTGGGGCAGAGAAATTGTTCCTTACCACTCAGAGTTGTTCACAGCATCACCAAAGCCGGGTGTGTCCACAATGGTGAGCTTCAACTTGACTCCCTTCTCCTCAATGTCAACGGTGTGTTTCAGAATCTCGACTGTCTGGTTGATGCGTTCTGCAGAGGAAGGAAGGAGAGACAGTGTTTTCAGGCCATCTTCACCTTCACTTTTGGGGGGGGCAGCAGGGAGCCTTATTCTTACCCACCCTGGTGCCTTCGCCTAAGTCTCAGCCTGACTCTATGTTCTGGGCCACTCCTCATCCCCAAATAAGAACCCATGCCTCAAGCAGAGTGGAAGGGTGCTCTGTGAGGTTTCTCAGGGCAGGGATGAGCACATTAGTGAGGACTGTATGGTTGGCCACTCACCCTCAGCGCTCAGAAGCTTCCGGTCCTTGTATAAGTCAGTCAGAAAGAGGCTGTGGACAAGAGTCGACTTCCCCAGGCCCGACTCACCTGGCCACAGGGGACAGTGAAAGAGCTGGGTTAGATCTGAGCTGACCCATGGCCTCAGAGACTCCACCCAGAAGTTTGGTCACTCACCAGCCACCATGAGGGTGAAGTCGAAGCCCTTCTTCACTGACTTTCGGTGCACCTGATTGGGCAGTGTGGCAAAGCCAACGTACTGCTTGTCGATGTCCTGAGGGCAGGGGTAGGATTGGGGCAGGTCAGAGGTATATCCTAGATCTTTGGTGGCAACCCAAGACCCTGTCTCTTATATGGCTCAGATGAGCAGATAGCATAGCCCCAGCAAGGGGCACTTCCTCAGCAAAAATGGGGTGAGGGCTGTGGAGCAAAGGCTGGAAGGAGGGAGGGAGGTGAGGGGGTGGCAGGAAAAGCATCCCTGCCCCAGCCCCAGCAGAGACCCAAGACTGGGGTGGAGAAGAAGGAATGTCAGCCGCACAGGGGTGTCCCTCCAGGTGGATGGTGGGAATCAGTTCTGAGACCCCTCAGACACATTCAAGGACCTCCATAGGTGGAAGCAGCCAGACCTCAGCACAAACTCATCCCCAGAGTATCCGGGGTGGGTGGCTTGTTTGGCCCAGATCCAAGCTTGGGGGTGGTGGTTCTTGAAGCAGCATCCGAGCAGGGGCTATTTATAGACTGCAGTACCGAGCCTCCCCCGCCGCAGGGTCTGCGGTGCCTGCACCCATCCTTAGTGGACATCTGCCCTGGGAGCCCCTGTTACGTTCTCTGGTAGCTGGGTGGTCCTGGCCAAGCGCGTGCACACATGACCCACATTCCACCCTCTCTCCACACAGACACACACACACACCTTGAGCCGCCTCTGGGCCTGGGTGCGCGGCGACAGCAGCTGCTCCACCAGGCGGTCCTGGGGTGCTGCCAGTGAGTCCATCGCTGCGACCCTGCGGGCCCCGCCGACCCTACACCGGGGTCAGGCCAGTCGGGGCCAGCGATCTCGAGCGACTCGCGCTGGGTAAATTTGCTCTTAAGCCCTCTTCTGGCTCGGGTTTTGGAGACACAAGAACTGAGGCCGGGAGAGGGAGCGTCGCCTACCTGGTAGGCCGCTGACCTCAGAAGTCGTGCGAGCCATTCCCCTGTCTCAGCCGCGAGCTGTGGCCGCGAAGACGCTCAGCAGCGGCTCGCGCACTGGAGCCCGAGGCGGGGCTTCGCGGGCTCCCGGCAGCGGTGGCAGGGACCGCCCCGCCCGCCGTCGCCGGGAAACAGTCGCTTGGAAATTGGGCCGCAGGCGGAGCCTTGAGAAAACGGCTGCGGAGGGCAGGGCCCAGCAGAGGCGCGCGGGCGGGGGCGCCGCGTGGATCCGGAACGCAGCCGTGGCACCCGAGGCCGGGTCCAGACGGTCCGCAGGCGGCCGGCGAGGTGGCTGCGGTCGCCGACCTGCCTCCCGGACGCCGCGCGGCTGCCTCCCACCAGAGGGCGCTGCGGAACGCTCCGGACCCACGCGCACCCGCGCGGGAAGCGGCCCCAGCCAACACCTTGCTCTCCTCGTACTTCACCCGAAACCCCTCCAGCCTTGCCATGGCGACCAAACTACCCACAGACACACCCCTCCTCGCTCCTTGGGGCTCACTCTTTTCTAACACCCCCCCACGTGTATGTGTGCCTGTGATTAGGGGAATTCTTTACCCGCGTGGCATCTTCATATGCACCTTCCTTACTAAGTCTGGATCTGGCTCTCCCCTCTGCTTAGCCTAGTGGGGGGAGGGGCAGGAGGCTGGGCGAGTGTTGCTCCCTTTTAATCCCAGCACTCCTCCATCTCTGTGAGTTCGAGGCCCAGCCTGGTCTACAAAGTGAGTTCCAGGATAGCTAGGGCCACACAGAGAAACCCTGTCTCAAAAAACAAACAAAAGGGCGTGAGGGGATGCAGTGGTCAGAGTTCGGATGGTCCCCTTCCTTCCTAGCTTGGAAGCACTGGTCAGGCCGCAGCTAGGCATAACCTCTGCCCACAACATGCACCACGAGCCCCTGGAATTTCAGGGTGCTGATGAACTAACTGGGAAGCCAAATTCTATGACCCACCGACCTTTCCTCATGCCTCACTTTCAACCCCACTAGAATCAGAGCACACCAGTTCCCCCCCCCCGGGGGGGGGGGAAGGAGGTCAAGAAACTACACTAGTGCCAAAGGACCAGGAGACCTCCCTTCCTCATGCAGGTACCACCCTTTCCCAGGAAGGCTCTCCACAGTGGCTTCTTGGAGGGGCCTCCATCCTGGCTCTTGCTATGGGGCCCAAGGGTGGTTGGCACCTTGGGAGGAGGGTGGGCCCACAACTGGAACAGGAGAGCCATTCATCCCAGGGCTAAAGAGCAGCCTCCCAGTTCTGGCTCCCAGAAAGTGGCTACTGGCTCCTGCTTGACTGAAGGAAGCTTCCAGGCTGTGCTCACCCACCTTCCCTGCTCCAACTGCTACAGCCACAGCTCTCAGCCCAGCATCTACCCAGACAGGTGGTATCTCCAGTCCAGGGCATCTCTGGAAGACCACAGACAGCCTTAGCCTGGGCCACACCCCAATGCCAAACAGAGCTAGTTGGTCTTAGACTGCCTCTCAACTTGTCCACTGGGAAGGTACATTCTCTGGGGAAGTCCAGGTCTTACTTCCTATTCACAATCTGTCTGAGTATCACGCCATCATAACCTGTGTGTCCCTGGAGAAGCCCCGAGGAAGGGGAGGGGGCTCTGTCCCCCTCTTTTTCTAGTCCCTGAGGCTCAACAAATATTCCTTAGGGATGTGACGCCATATGCTACAGCTGTGCCCACCTCTTCGTGAGAATGAGGCGCTTGAGGTTTTTCCATCCTGAGAATTCTGAGTAGGCACAGCCGACAGAATCTACATCACTGCCCCAAAAAGGCGTGTGGGTGCAAAGGGCAGAGAGACAACCTTCTTCCACACAGACTGCTGATCTGACCCCTCACCCCGAGTGGAGTAAGAAAGAGACCTGGTTAAGCCCTGTACAACCAACCACACTGGGCACTGAAGGCACTGTGTGCTGCTTCCCGAGGGCCCTGGGGCCTAGCCCAAACACCCGAACTCTGGCACCCTTCTGGGGCTCCCTCCATCTGCTTTGACCCAGTGATCTCTTCCTTATGGCCTGGGGCTAGGGCTGGTGTGAGGCTGTCTCCTAACTGACCTCAGAAGATGGGCAGATGTAGGCCTGAAGGAAGGGGGGTGGTCTCCATCCCGGCAAGGAGGTACCCAGGACAAGCGACTTGGAGGACCTTCCTGAGGCCTAGGGGATGCCTCAGTCCCTGCCTTCCTAGCCTCTGGCCCCTTCCATCTCCCTTACACAATGGCCAGGCAGCGTGTGTCCCCAGCAGGCTTTGTCTGGCCTGCTGAGATGAGCTTGGGGAGGCAGTTCTCTAGGAAGGCTCCTGGGGGAGCCCCTCCCAACCAGCCTCATCAGTCTTGGGCGGGGCATGTCCCCGCCAGGAGACTCCAGCTCATCCCATCTGCCAGCTGCTTTTGCTTTGCCCACTGCACTCTGGTCTAGTACTCTGGGGGTCCACTCGGTACCAATGCTAGGTGTGAACCTCCATCCAAGGCTTGCCAAGGCCTCTGGTGTCAGAACTGGGCCTTTTTTCTTCCTTTAAACAGGGCCTAGCTCAAGCCACCGGGGACAGCCCCTTGGGTCACCCACTTCCACACCACTCTGCTTTCACAACCCTCAGCTCCTTTGGTTTTTCACAGGGTAGGTACCCAGGCCAGCTTCTCAGCAGTCCGGCACTCTTAGAAAGGTGGGAATCGGGCTAGAAGGCCACAAGCCTGGTTGTACCCAAGGGTTGGAGGACCAATGCTGGGCATTGGGATGACTCAGATAGAAAGCCTTGGAAGTTACAGGTCTTGGAATGGGCCCCACCAAGGACTAGCGAGCATGAATTTATGTGTGGGAGAGAGAAGCACAGAGGTGCATGGGCATGAAGTGAGGTAAGCAGAGCCCCCCCCCCCATGGTGCTGCTCTGGGGACTGGAGGACCCCACCCCTCACCCAGTTCCTGGCCTGTCATAACTACAGCCTCACCCTGGACCCCCAGCACGTGGCCTTCTGGTCAGGTTAGGAAGGAGATGCTGGCCCTGGACCAGAGGAGACAGGCCCTCAACCCAGTCTCCCTTCGTGGGGGATGCCTAGGCCCCTACTATGCAGGTCAGGGAACCAGGCGTGGTGCCCACTCTTCCCCTTCGTAGCCCCAGGAGCGGCGGCGCTGCCCCTACAGACAATCGATTATCGCCACAGGGCTGGGTGACGGCCGGCGGGGGCGGGGTCACGCCTGGGCGCCACCAGCATCGGTGCCACAATGGGTGACAGCCGGTCGGGTCTCAGCACCAGCCTAGCGGCGCGGGGCCGGTACCTGTTTGTCCTCTGCGTGGTCCGGGTCGTGGTCCGGGTCGGGGCGGGTCCGGGAGGGTCCGGGTCGGCGGGCAGGGGAGAGACGGAGACAGACGGTGAGAGGCGGGAGGGCGGTGGGGACAAAGGCGCGCGCGGGCACGCGGACAGGCGCTGGGCTCACCTGGGGTCGCCAGCTTGCTCTTATACCTCAATCCTGTGCTCATGGTGGCCGCCGGCGGGGGACGTGTGGCGGCGGGCGCGCGGGCGGGGCGCGGCGACCAGCGGTGGAGGCCGAGGCCGGCTACGGGGTGACCCGCCCCTCCGCGCCGCCACCACCCGCCCCGCCCGCGCGCCCGCCAGCCAATCGGCGCCCGCCGCGCCCACGCGCGACCCGGAGCAGCCGGTGGGGGCGGGGACTGGGGCGTCCCGCTGTGGTCCCCCCAGGCCTCTGGTTCTCCCGGCTGGAGCAGCCCGGCTATTCCCACGGCCTAATCCGGAACGCCCCCTTCCCTTCCTGTCATCTAGCCCAGGCCTGGACTCTGTGCTCCGTTGGCTGTCACTGGAACCCGTTGCGTTCCTGGGCCTCTGACCTTCCATCACTGTGGCCATCCCATAAAGTCTGTCCCAGGACCGTGTTTGGCAGCTGCATACAGCTGATGCATGAGTTCAGGGAATATAGGTACCCTTCTTCGCCGCATTGCGATGCACTTGGGAGCGGCAGGCCTAGGAACCCTGCCCTGGTACTGGTTGTTGGGCAGAAGTCCAGTACTGGAGCTCTCTTCCTACAGTCGTGCTGGGCGCCCTACACTAGAAGCACACACACTTGGTTGGGCAAGATGCAAAGCATACGGCAGGGTGTGGTTGCATGGCCTCTTTTTCTGGGTTGTAAAATGGGAGTACTTGAGGTGTGGGACCAGACTGGCACAATCTTGCTTTAGCTTTGGCCCCTGTTGTTCTCTAGACTCAGGGGCTGTGATGTATGCTCTCCTCAGCTACCACTCTGGCAAGGGGTTAAAGGGGGTTGAGGGGCACCACGAAGCCAGATTCAGAATCAGAGTCCCATTGATAGGTGAAGAGGCTGTGGCCTGTATCTTCAATAAGTTGTTAGGACCAAGTGACCCACAGTGTGAATGCCTCCAACCTTCTGTGTCACCGTCACATTCCCAGGTGCCTTTGGCCTCTACCTCACCAGAGAGTCTGTGACCAGTGTAGGGACTTTACATTAACCCAACCTCACCTACAGCCTGGGGACCAGATGGGTGAGTGTGTGACACACTGGATGATTCTTTGGAATCTAGAGGGTACCCACCGTCAAGCTCGAATCATTTTGTAGTGAAACACTGGACTAATGACTCCAGTACATGTCTGCACATCTTTTAGGCTTGACCTTACCATTGAATTTTTTCATGGAGTTTTGGGGAATTTGGAGCTCTGATAAAGGGATATGGCAGTTTAAGGGAGTGCCAGACACACTCAAAGTGCCAGGATTTCTGAGCCTGGCACTCACCAGTTCTGTGAGTCGGGAGAAATCCATGAAGGAAGAACAGCAGGCCATTTAACAAGGTTAACTGTTACTGTCACCCTGATGGCAAAAACTAAGTGGGAGAAAAGAATATTTCTTGGGGCTCTGATGGGAGGGCCATTCTTGGTAGCTTCTAGTTAGGGGGTTCACTTGGCCTTGGGGGAAGTATAAGACAGGGGAGAGAGGCTGTGAATAGAAGAGACTAGATTATAAAACAATTTGGAGGAGCCCTTGACACAGAGCTTGGCAAAAAATGATTAAGAAAAAGAAATAATAGTAAAACAGTTCTGGAGATGGGATGAACGAATGAGCCATGGAAACATGGCTTTAAAAAAGGTAAGTGCATTCCAAAGATATGCAGTTGGGCTAGAGACCAGTGCATGATGGGAAATAAATGGACTTGTGTCATGGAGGCTTGAGAGCCACACTTTGAAGGATGCAGGTAGGGGCCACCTGGCTTGGTACCACGTGTAAATACACCCGAGGGTGCTTGAGATCCTAAGCCTGGGGGAAGAGTAGAGATCTGCTCTCTCTACTGGGACTCTGGCCATCTATGGCCCTCCGGACAGCTTCAAGACACCTACAGAGGGAGGGGTACCTATGGTGTTGAGGAGGAGTGACACTTGTGACTCAACAGACACTATATACACAGGGGACATTTCTGAGATCAGGAAAATAGGCCATGAAGGCATTATCAGACATCAGATTTGTAGGACCTGCCCCCAGTTCTGCCATGTGGACAGTGTGAATGTCACGAAGGTCATAGACTCTAGCCAGAATAGCCAGGGGCTGAGGTCTGAGCAGAACTCCTGGATGGCTTTTGCACATCTGAAAGCACAACCAGCAGAGGCTCTGGTGGGCTTCGTCAGGTGTCAGGGAGGCAGAATGGGCACGTGGATACCTGTATTCACCTGTTCACGATGCTATGGCTTTAAGGAAAGCCACCTTCCCAGTGGGCACCTGATTTGCCTTGCTGTCACAAGTGCTGGCTGTAGTACAGAGAGAAGTAAACAAAAGACTCCTGCGTGGGGAAATGCTTTTTTTTTTAATTCATAAGGAAAAGAAGTTAATGAGTAAAAAAATAAGCCACACCACGAAAAATCTGTTCAACTAACTTGGGCTACAAATAGCTCACTTTTCAGAAAAAAAAAATCTTTTTGTTAAACCATGCTGTGTCTCCTCCTCAGCACAGGACTGCAGAGAGAGCAGGCTTTTCCCTGGAACCATAAGGCCAGTTGGGGGAGACAAGAAGCTCTTGGGGAGATAGCAAAACCTAGTGACCCCACAAGAATGAGTGAGGCAGGCGACGAGGATGTTGGGGTTTAGAAGTGGGGAATTTTGTTCTTGATAACATGTAGATGGAAATAACTGGGGCCAATAGCATCACAATTCTAGGATGTTTACTATGTCACTGATGTTCACTCCTGAGGTTTAGGGCTAAGGTCAAATCGTTTGCAGCAGGTGAGACCTCCTTGGCAAACTTCCACAGGGCCTTCCCCATTAGCCACCTCAGGCAGGCCTGGCTTAAGCTGAGATTCTGGTTCTTGTGCCTAAGCACAGGAAAAGTGAGTCAGACTAAAACCAGCCTCTCTCCTGAGAGGGACATGCTCTGGCTCCAGCCCAGCCAGGGGCTTGGCCTGCTCATACAGCCCACTACACTCTGAACTCATGGTTCTTCTGGCCCCTCTTCCTTCATCTCCCAGCAGAGGCCAGTCTCATTCCTGACCCTTCCTTTGTCTTTCTAGGGGTTTTGCTCCCACACTGTCCTTGCTGCTGTCACTGCCCTTACCAAGTCAGAAGACTCAGATTCACCTGCTTGCCCTTAGGGCTTTGCGTCAGGAAGGGCTCCCTTCAGTTCCCACCAGTGTGCCCAGTGGTCTACACTGCCCATAAGTACAGTGCTGCCCCCACAGGTCCACAGTGCTGCTCCCAGCCCCTCCTGTCCAGTCATACTCTGTGATACCCCTCAGCAAAATCAGATGTGAGTTCTGTCGGGTTCCCAGTGCTACCCCAGTCAGCAGAGCCTTGTCTCATGCATGGCTCAGCATCATGGCAGGTAGAGGGGGCGTGGGGAAGGCCAAGAGAGTCAGAGTATAGGAGACTGTAGACTGCAGGCTCCAAAGTCCAGAGCCCCTCTGCCTCTGTAGGGTGCTTTGTGCATTCATTTTGCAGAGGGGAATCTATGAGGACTCCAGACTCAGAGATGTCCTCTCTGCTCCCGAAGGCAGTGGCTGTCTCAAAACACAGGGGAAGTGTGAGAACATTAAAGTATACTAGAGAACACTTTCCTTGGTTTCCTTCTGTAGGACTGTAAGGGGATCACACACAAGTCTTCATCACCAAAGACAAACATTTACAAGGGCACAGAATTCCAGCAGCTGCCCTGCTTAAAGCTTCCCGTGTTTGTTGCAAGGCTCCAGGGAGGCTGAGCCCGGGTCCACACCGAGCCCCACACTGGGCAGCTGGGGCACTGCTACAAAGGGTGTCTGTGTTTTGAGAGAGGGAGCCAGCCGGGGGCCCAGAACAGCCCGGGTCTTTGAGGAGGTGGAGGGGGCCTCCAAGACATCAGACAAGCTGGAGAGTTCCCTGTGGTACTCTGGGACAGTGCCTGAGAGGGGACCCTTGGATGTCAGGAGGCTACATCAGACATGGCTGCCTGTCACTGAGCTCTCAGGAGTCCCTATACTGTATGCATATACAGGGTTGGACACCTCCCTGCCAAGGTACCCACACCTCTGAGGTTGTCTGACCTCACTGCATTTCTAGGGCTTTTTGGAAAACCAAAGATGGAGGAAAAAACTGAGTGATTTAGGAAGTGGTGCCAACATCAAGGCTCTCCCAGGAGCACTGAGCATTTAAAAAGTTACTCATTGACTGCAAAGATGGTTCAGTGGTCAAAAGCACTTGATACTCTTGCAGAGGATCCAAGTTCCCAGCATCCACACTGGTGGCTTTCAACTAATGCCTATAACTCCAGTGAGGTGGTTCAACCCCCTCTTCTGCCTGCTGCAGGCACCTCCATGAATATGGTACACATCTGGACATGCATGCATGTATAAACCAAAATAAACATACATCTTTTCTAATAAGTTTCACAAGAATATGTGCTTTGGAAAGGAGAGATGGTTTGGAGCCAGAGCACCAGTGACATAGGTCATAAGCCAACCACTGCTCAGAGAAGAATCTGCTCTGTGTCATCCCACCTCCTCTCTGGGGTCCCTAGAGTGCGTCCCACATCCCAGACCTGACCTGCAAGAGTCAGGCCACTGGCAGACCTGGAAATCTTTCTGAAATAAGGAGGGCAAAAGCAGGGTTCTGGACTCCACTCAGTGGGTGCCAAGGTTCAGATGCCACAGAGGCTCCAGCACCCTCTGCAGTAGGCACAGACTGTAACCCAGCACATCAACCCAGACACTGGCTGAGGGTCTAGCACTGCTCAGGGCTGGTGTGGAATCAGGACAGTACATGTAAAACAGCACAAGGAAGCAGCCACCAAAGGCACCACTGCAGGTTTCTGAGGCTTGAGTTTTTAAGGCTTCCGGTGGCTGGTCATATCCTGGTAAGGACATAGGCTTGAAGGTCTCAGTCAACCATTGTTTCTTTCCTGCCATTGCCTGACTATGCTCAGGGACACTTTGGCCTGTGGAAGTCAGCCATGGGCAGACATAGGGGAGATGGAGCAGATGCCACCAGGATTGGGGCTGTCCTGGATGGAGACTGCCTCATCATACTTTAAAGGTGCAATAGAGACTCTGCTCAGTCCCTATTTATTTCTATCAAGTATTTGCTGTGTGTCTGACACATCAGAGCCATGTACCATGAGTAGAAGAGAGGCATACACTATTCCAGGCTGTCTTTAAGAGGTCCCATTTAAGCCAAGTGGAGTGGCACTCACTTTTAATCTCAGCACCAGGGAAGCAGCAGCAGATGGATCTCTGTGAGTTCCAGATTGGTCTACAGAGTGAGTTCTAGGACAGCCAGGGCTACACATAGAAACCCTGTCTGGGGGTGGGGTGGAAAGGTCCCATGTAGACAGGAGATGCAGATGCATGAGCTCCTTGGGTCGGAGGGGAGATGCTCTAGACCTCAGAAGACCTCAGAACAGCGTGGGGCATGGCCACCAATCTGAAGTTTCCCAGAATCCCTGGGAATGGCCTAGTTATGCTTAGAGCCATAAAGCTTTGCAAAGTGACACCTGGAGGTCAGACCTGAGGAGATGCAGCCAGACCAAAGAGGTCTTTGTGTGCTTCTGTACCGGCAAGAGGGGGTTCATCAAGGCCCTCAGCCAAGACAGCCTGAAGGGCTCTGCCATACCTCCTGCCCAGCGTCTTGGCTCATTCAGACACCATGACAGACTTGTCAAAACAGGGAGTCCTATCAGTGAATCCCTGAGGGCCCTGTTACATGCCAGTAGTTGCTGTCCCTCACTGTGGGGCAGGGGTCTAGTCCCTCTCTCCTGTCTGTGCCTCAAGGAGCTGCACCCTGGTTTTTGTTTTCCTTATGATAGTAGTGCTAAGAAGTCCAGACTGGGTTGAAATTCATGATGTTCCTGCTCAACCTCTCCAGAGTACTGTGATTTCAGGTGTGTTCCACCACACCTACCTGTGTGTGTGTGTGTGGGAGAGAGAGAGAGAGAGAGAGAGAGAGAGAGAGAGAGAGAGAGAGAGGGAGAGAGAGAGAGACAGAGACAGAGAGACAGAGACAGAGACAGAGAGACAGAGACAGATTCAGAACAAAAAAAGAGATGAATCAGAAAATAGGAAATCCTCCAAAGAGCAGCTAGTCAGAGGCAGGGACTGAAGAACCCTGAGACCCAGGAGCTGTCACATCTGTCTCTTCCTGAATAGCCTCCAGAAGGCCTCCCCGCCTTTAGCCTGTGCTATCTTTAAAAGCTCTTCTGCTGCTACACTGACTGCTATGAGGGACTCCACTGTCATGATCCTGTTTAAGCCAGTCAGTCTCTGGCACCTTGCTTTAGTAGGCTGAGCAAACTAATACTGTCTTAGTGTGTTCCGGTGCACAGAGTACTGTAGGCTCAGTGGCTTAGAAGGCATGCTGAGTCTCTGACATTTCTCTGCCCACAGATCGGTGCAGCTCTCAGACCTTGTCGGAGGGGTCTTGGTGCAGTGGATGGTGGTTGATGCAGAAACACAACTGGTCAAAGTGCAGAGAGTAAGTGTCTCTGCAGTGCTCAGCCATAAATGGGACTTCCATATCAAACTCCCTTCCCTAAGGTTCAGAGACAATTTTAGAAGAGTGGGCAACAAGATCATAAGAACTAGAGTTTGGGAGATACAGGGCTAGACAGTGTCTTCTGGACAGGATTGGATCACTGCAGTCATAAACTCAAGCAGGCGTGGCTGCCTGCATAAGACCTGCACAAGATCAATCCAATTAGCATTTCACCATGGAGAGGGGACCCATAACCACAGAACCACAGCTGATGGCTTCTGGGAAGAGGAGTTGGGTTAGCCCTGCTCCAGTGGACAGCCCCACCCTCAGGAGTTCATGTGCAGCACAAAGTGAGCTTGGTGGGTTATTAGGGGGATAGAGAGATGGTTCAGTGGTTAACAGCACTCGGCAGCTCTTCCAAAGGAACCAGGCTTGAGTCCCAGCACCCACAGGAAATCTCACAACTGTCCATTACTCCATAACTCCAGATCCAGGGGGTTTGGCACTCTCTTCTGAACTCTGAGGCCACCGGGTCTGAATGTGGTACACAGACATACATCTGAGCAAAACACACACACACACACACACACACACACACACACACAAATTAAAAGTAAATCTTAAATAAAAACTAAAAAAGGACATGAAGTTAAGAGGGAGTGGGGACTGAATTTGAGAGGTGTTGGGAGAGGAGGGGGGGCGAATAAAATCATGGTACGAATGTATGAAATTCTCAAGGAATTACTAAAAATATTATAATAAAAAAGAGAAGTCACACACATTTTTAATGCCAGCACTCTGGAGGCACAGATAGGCAGATCTCTGTGGCCAGCCTGGTCTACATAGTGAGTTCCAGGACAGCTAGGGCTACACAGAGAAACCCTGTCTCAAAAACAGCAAAAAGAAAAAGAAAGAAAGAAAACTTGGTTCCTAGAGTGGTGTCATTGAAAGGTGGTGTGCCCTTTGCCCTTTGAAAGGTCAAGCCTGGTGGGTCGCTGGAGGCACTGCCCTCAGAAGAGACTAATGTGATCCTTATGGGTTCTGGACTTCTCAAATGAGGGTGCCAGCGCCTGGCTTTCTGTCCCTGTGCCATGCCATAGCATAGCATCAACAGCCTGTAAAGACGTGGACAACATGACCTCAAACCAACAACACTGTGAGCTAAACAAACATCTTCTAAAATTTATTCTTTAAATGTATTGTTATTATTAGTGGAGGGGATATGTGTGGGGGTCAGATGACAACTTTGTGGGGTCAGTTCTCTCCTTCTGCGTTTAGGTGGGTTCTGGGAATTGAACTCAGGTTGTCAGGCCTTTCCCTGATGAACACCTTACCAGCCCAAACTGCTTGTTTTCATTGGTGCCTACCCCAGGTATTTTGTTATAGGAATGAAAAGCTCACTGACACAGACATTGTGTTGAGAAAACAAACTTCCTGCTTTCTCTCTGCCCCCCACCACAACCCACACAGGCTGTGGTGGCTCTGAGAGTTGTGAGTTTTTCTCCACTGTCAAGCTCTGCAGAGACCCTCTCAGTGTCCCCAAATTTGGTTTCAACTTGGGATCTGCTGTCCACAACTGAGAATTCTGCAGCCCCCTCCTCAGGATTGGTTAATTTGTTTAAGGGAACACAGAAGCCAGGGAACATTTATATTTACCATTTATTCTAAAGAATGTGACAGATTACAGATGAAGGGGTGTAAGGAGGTGTGGGAGGAGGGAGTGGCTCTGTGCCTTTCTGGGCACCATCTCAGACACCCTGTGTGTGTAGTGATTTGACACTCCCCAAACCTTGTCCTTTTGTTGTTTGGAAGGAAGCTCATTGCATGTCTAATGCTAAAATAGCCTGGGCGGTGAACTCAGCAGGCCCTGTTTCCTTGGGCATTCTTTGAGGTCTTTGTAGCCTCAAAGGGGCAGGACACTATACGGTGAGAAGAGATGCTATGAATCCCCTCATGGAGGAAATTCTAGGTGCTATGGTCTGCTACAGGGAGGGAGTTAGGAGCAAGAACCATGGAGGAAAACCAAGACACAGACATGCAAATCACAGGCAGTGTTTCTGGCCTAGTGACTGAGTCACTGCCCCACCCCAAGACACTGTCACCTTAAGAGGAGGATCCCAGTAGTGCTCTGTCTGTCTGTCTGTCTGTCTGTCTGTCTGTCTGTCTGTCTGTCTGTCTCACTATGTAACCCTAGCTGTCCTGGAACTCTCTGTGTAGACCTCTCTTGACCTTGAACTCACAGACTTTGAACTCTGCCTGACTATACCTGTCAAGCACTGGGTTAAGGAGTGTGCCATTATGCTCGCCTCTCAACATGTGCATTTTGAGAGACATTCAGACTAGAGCACAAGGGTGTGGAGTGTGAGAGCTGTTCCTGGACACACTCATTACCCACCATCCGCCATTGGCAGGTCTCTGCTCTGTTATCTGATCTCAGGCACAGGAGTCCAGTTCAGAAAGGACAGGTTAGATCTATGTGGATCCCATGTTTCCTTCCAGAGGAAACTGGCTCTGCACACACCCCTGGTATCCCTTGAACTTGGTGTCTTGGAAAACTCAACCATGAACCTCAGAATATTACTGGGAGAATTCCTGGGGTGCTTTATATGAGGAGAATTAGGATGAAGGCTCTCAGGGGGGGAAAGGGAGCCCCCAGGCAAAGGAGAGAGGCTATTTACCCATGGAGAACCAGTCTGCCTGTAAAAGGGAGTCAGAGGCCAGAGTGGCCAAGAAAGTGTTCAGTGTGAGGCCTGGGTGCATCTTGATTGTCCAGTGCTGGACTTACCCCAGGACTCCCCTGCATACAAGCACACTGAGGCCACGGGATCTCAAGTTAGAGGGGAGTCTAACTGAGAACTCCTTACATGGGATTGCCCCAAGATGAGGCCCAACCAAGTCCAGCATCTGTCTTTGGGACAAGGACTTGGGTAGTGACATTTTCCCCATCTTCCAGAAGACATCTCCTGAGTCATAGTTGTTTCCCAAGGGCTAGAGTCCTGGTAGCCCTTTATTTACCAGATATTCAGGTACCAGGACCATCCGAGTATTTTTTCTATAAGTCCTCAGGAGGATACACAGTTCTCTGGTGGGGGACATGGCTTGATTGCCATAGCAGAAACAGGGCAATGATTTATTCTTTATGACTTAGAGGGAAGCCACACGGGATCTATACAGTCCCACCGGCAACCCTGGTCTGGGCAAGGAGAGTCTGAACTCTTAGAAGGTGCTTGGAAGTTCCAGACTCAAGGAAGGATATCCTGCTTTCCCATCTGCTCCCCCGAAATCAAGACATAGGCCACGCAAATGTGCTCAATGAGCAAACTTAAGGCTAGTCCCAGAATGTATCTAGCAGCCATCTAGGGGCACTATCTGACACTGCCCATCGGGCACATGTCCCCTGCTATGTTCCTCTTCCTACAACAGCTTCCTACAACATAGGAACTTCGTTGCTATGACATTTTTGAAAACCCACATGCTTTAAATACTCTTAAAAAAATTGAAATACTAGGACTGGAAAGATGGCTCAGTGGTTAAGAGCACTGGCTGCTCTTCCAAGGACCCAGGTTCAATTCCCAGCACCTCCATGGTGGTTACTACTATCTGTAATTCCAGTTCCAGGAGATCTGACACTCTCTCCTGCCCTCCTTGGGTTCCATTAGTGAATGTGATGGAAAGACATACATGTAGGTAAAGTATCTGTATTCATTAAAAAGCAAACAACAGCCGGGTGTTGGTGGCGCACGCCTTTAATCCCAGCACTCGGGAGGCAGAGGCAGGAGGATCTCTGTGAGTTCGAGGCCAGCCTGGTCTCCAGAGCGAGTGCCAGGATAGGCTCCAGAGCTACACAGAGAAACCCTGTCTCAAAAAACTGAAAAAAAAAAAAAAGCAAACAACAACCACAACACCCAGCTGAATTACCTTACAGTTCCTTAACCCACTCACTCAAGATGCCCCCAGACGTGCTTAGCAGCAAAGGGAAGCACCTGTCTGTGCCAGAGGCAGTTACATCCCGAGTCTCAGCGCAGAGGAGGGGTGCAGGCTGTGCACTAGACCCCGGGCCTCTTTAATGACTTTCACCGTACTCGAAATTCCATTCCTTGGTGATAACCACTAGGTCTGATGGTGTCCGGATCGCTCCACCTGTGGATGCTCATGTATGTGTTGGGGGATGGTCTAGGGTTCTGGCATCACATGCCCTGAATGCAGACTCTTCAACTGTGATGTGAGATGCCAGCTGACCTGGTTCTCTGGAGGCAGGGAGGCAGGAAAGGTGTAACAGCCAGCAGGCTTAGCTTGGTGTCACACAGAGCAAGAGCACTGCCAGCAACAGCCGTCACTTGGGTTTCGTCCTATGATGTTCCTGTTGTCTGTCTACAGCAAGACATATGCTGTTGTTTGTCGTCTGTTCAGGGCTATGCTACAGACTGTGACATCAAAAGGAGCTAGGCACACTCTCGGGGGCAGGCCATTTGGTGGCAAATCATTTTAATGTCATGTATTACCTTACCATTCCATAGTACTCAGACATCTTGCCTTCTTTGCTTAGTTTCTGGTGTCATTAGTCCCCCAATGGCTGTGTGATTTCAGTGAAGTCAGTCACCAAGAGTTGTATAATTGAAAAATGGAGCCCTAAGCCAGGCATGGTCACTTATGTCTGTGATCCCTGCACCAGGATGGAGGAGGATTGCCATGAGTTTGAAGCCAGTCAAGTACACCCTGTCTCAAAACCCAAATCCCAGCACTCGGGAGGCAGAGGCAGGTGGATCTCTGTGAGTTCCAGGCCAGCCTGGTCTACAGAGTGAGTTCCAGAACAGTCAAGGCTACATAGTAATACCCTGTCTCAAAAACAAAATACAAAACAACCAAGCAAAAAGAGCCTCCCATCTGTGAGTGCTCACACACACACACACACACACACACACACACACACACACACACACGAGTTATATTTGTAATTGCATTTTGATTGTGTGTCTGTGAACACACACAGACACATACACAGATTCTACCCACAATTCCATTTTGATTTATTTTTTGTAGAAGGAACACAATTGAAGCTGAGGTTTTGTTTGCCTGTGTTAGATGACTAGTTAGATACTAGTGAGATTAGAGGACGTTGGGGCTGGATCCCTCTTATAATCAACAGCTTGTGAAACCAAGACTTCAGGCTCTAATTACTGCCCAGAAGGAAGGGACCTGAGTCATATCTGTGGTTCTGGGAGGAGATGCAACACCCTTAGTTCAGAAGGTCATTAATGGATGACAATCTACACCTGGTCCCAGGAGCCCTGAACTTCATAAATATTACTGTCTGGAGAAAGCTTTCTGATAAAGAACAAAGACACACAATTGTTACCTCCTGTAAGGGTGTTATCCAACAGGCTGCCAGTCACCCCAACAGGAAAAAAGCCCTCAGGAATTCTGCTTGTTCCAGAGAAGTTAGTAAGTATAAATGTAGATCAGGTGGGGTATCTTTGGCTGTTGTCAACTCAAACCCATGAAAGTGTGTGCTGGTCTGCTCTGTAGCTATCCACCTATCTTTCACACTATGCTCTGTGTCTCATCTGAACTCTTTCAACAGAGATCATGGTGTGGACACTAATCATCTTAGTGGCTGGCAAACCTTTCCTGGCTTTAATGATAACAAATACATTTGCTATGAGCTGTGACTACAAATGGACCTATACGTCTTTTTCTCTGGCATACACTTGGGAGTGAAATGGCTGAGCCATCTCAGTGGTATATATACACAACTTTATAAGAAACTGCAAAATTGCTTCCAAAGTGACTTTATTGTGTGGTATCTACACCAGCAGTTACAATAGTCTCACTTTTTCTGTGTTCTCACCAATACACTAGCTCTTATAGACCAGGCTGGTCTCAAACTCACAGAGATCTGCCTGCCTCTGCCTCCCGAGTGCTGGAACTAAAGGTATGTGCCACCAACGCCCGGCAGCATCAGCCTTTTATTTTAGCTGCTCTAATGGGCACATAGAGGTATCTTGTCACAGTTTTCATTTGTGTCAGCCTGATTACCGAGATATCTCTTCACTCCTTGTGAAGGACACATTCTCATTTGTGAATCTTCTTCTGTTCAAATCTTCCGTCTATCCTGGAATGATGAGCTGGCTTGTTGGGTAAAGCTGCTAGGTACCCAGTTAGATGACCTGAGTTTGAACCCCGGGACTCACACAGTGGAAGGAGGGAACCGATTCTGGAAAGTTGTTGATGTCTATGGGTGCTGTGGGACACGTGTGCATGCGCACACTCACACAATAAAGTAATAAGTGTAATTGTAAATTGAATCGAGACGGTCCAGTGTCCATTCCAAGCACCCACACTGTGGCTCACAACCGTTTGTGACTCCAGTCCCAGAGGATGCAGGGTCCTCTTCTGGCCTCTGCACACACCAGGTATCACATGGTATACAGACATACATGCAGGCAACATACACACATAAAAAAATAAGTATATTGGAAAAAAGCTAAAAATAAAAGAAGTTCATTGTCAGATGTTTTCAATCTAAAAATGGTGTCTTTTGAGGAACAGATATACATAATTTTGATAAAGTCTAATTTTTTGTTTTATAGGCAGGGTTTCCTTCTGTAACAGCCCTGGCTATCCTGTAACTTGCTCTGTAGACCAGGCTGGCCTCGAACTCACAGAGATCCGACTGCCTCTGCTTCCCAAGTGCTGGGATTAAAAGTGTGGGCCACCACCATCTATCTTAGATAAACTCAAGTTTTTGATTTCTAAATTTTATCTTTTATGTTTTTTTTTCTCTCACTACTTGCACCAAGGCAATGAATACAGTCTCTGTTCTTCAAGAAGCTTTATAGTTTTGGTGTTGTTTTGAGGATTAGGATTCTTGTCATGTTTTTGTATGGAGTTGTGTGTGAACCTGTGGTCCTGTACACTCTAGACAGGTCCTCTGCCTCAGCTCCTACAAGTGATATGATCTGTCCCAGGCTGTGTCAACTTCAGGTTCTCCTGACTCTGACTCTCCAGGGCTGGGCTAACCCCGAGCCCAGCTGTGAATGTGTGTGCCCTGGGAGAGGAGCCAGGATCCCTCCTGTTGTAGTGACCAGAGCCATAACATTATTTTTGTTGCTACTTCATAACTGTAATTTTGCTACTGTTATGAGATATAATGTATTTATCTGTGTTTTTTGATGGTCTTAGGTCACCCCATGAAAGGGTTGTTCAACAACCCCAAGGGGTTGTAACCTGCAGGTTGAAAACCACGGCTGTAGCATCTTCCATGGTTGTGTATTCCTGGCTCTGTATTCTGTTATGAATCAGTTACCTATGGCTGCATACTAACACAAAATGTAGTGGCTTCAAATATCAATTTGGATATTGTAATCTGGGCATAGTGGTCATCATTCCTATGATCCCAGTGTAGTAAGTTTTCTTGTCACCCAAATAATGACTTTTTATTAATTATGAAGGTTGGCCTTTAGCTTAGGCTTGTCCCCAGTTAGCTGTTATAACTCAAATTAACTTGCTTTTATTAATCTACATTCTGCCACATGGCTTTTATCTTTCCTTAGTTGTCGAGTCCAACTTGCTCCAGGAGTGCTGGCGAAATCCTCATGCCTAGATTCCTCTTCCTCTTCCTCTCTCCCCCTAGAAATCTGCCTAGGTATCGGCCATTCAGCTTTTTTACTAAACTAATCACAGTGACACATCTTCACAGTGTACAAAAAGATTATCCCACAGTATTTTCCCCTTTTTGTCTAAATAAAAAGGAAGTTGGGCTTTGGTGGTGCATGCCTTTAATCCCAGTACTTGGGAGGCAGAGGCAGGTGGATCTCTGTGAGTTCAAGGCCAGCCTGGTCTACAGAACGAGTGCCAGGATAGACTCCAAAGCTACACAGAGAAACCCTGTCTCTAAAAACAAAAAAAGGGAAAGGGTTTAACTCTAATATAGTAAAACTATATACAATAAGAACAATTATCAGGTAAGAATTACATTCACAATGTTCAGCCTATATGTATTTGGCAACTTTGGAGAAAGTACAATATTATCTATCCTATCGTAGTGAACCCAAAGCTTTACACATAAACCATTTTCCATCACAACCTGTATTATCACCCTAAAAATATCTTTTTAAACTTTAAAACATTTTCTTAGACAAACAAGCTTTCTTGTTTCTTGACCTTATAAACTTTACATCTCTTACTCAAATTTCTTTTTTAAAAAATTTTGGTAACAAAGAAAACTGTAAAACTATAGCTATCTATTCTTCAACTTCATCAAAGACCCAAGAAGGATATATACTGTTACATGAGTAAACAGGAAGTGTAGAGCAAGCAACTTCCAAAACTATAGAAACGACAGAGACATCTGGCTGCCTGGACAGTCACCCAAATTTCCTCTGTAACACTGGGGCATCCATTTTCAGCCTACAGGCTTTTTAGTGAAGCAGGAACTTTGAAGGACTGTCCTACCTTGTCTTGGCAAAGTTCAGCAGTCACCTTCCTTTGTGTCCTGTTCACCCACTTTAACAGCATACTGTCAGCAGTAGAGGCAAGGACAATTTCCTACCCAGTGGCTAGCTTTCTACATTGAAAGCAACCTCATATGGAGGTTCTTCAATGCCAATCATTCTTTTTTTTTTTTCAAGTAAATTGGTGCTGCCAGGAACAGATGTGTCTCTCTGTCATGAAAAGCCTAATGTTATTAAACCATCTTAAATGCCATATTCTGTAGGTCTCTGAAATGTTTGGAGACCTCCTGTCTGAAATATAGCTCTCCTTGGTCTTGAAAACATACTTCACATGGTCATACATTTGATTGTTAGATGATTAACTACTAATCTGTTTTTCTTTTTCCTTTGGTTTTTCCAGACAGTTTCTCTGTGTAGCTTTGGAGCCTGTTCTAGAACTCACTCTGTAAACCAGGCTGGCCTCAAACTCAGAGATCCACCTGCCTCTGCCTTCTGAGTGCTGGGATTAAAGGCATGACACCACCACCACCCAGCTTAATCTGTATTTCTTAACTGTCCTAAATAGTTTGTAGTAATAACTTTCAAAGACTAGAAATTTATATTACATTGTTAAATGAGCTTCATAGGTACTATACCTTAAACAAGAGTAGAAGCATATATATAGTATAGCAAAAGTAACCAGGCTGGAGAGATAGCTCAGAGGTTAAGAGCACCAGCTGCTCTTTCAGAGGACCTGAGTTCAATTCCCAGCAACCACGTGGTGGCTCACAACCATCTATAATAAGATCTGGTGCCCTCTTCTGGCATGTAGGCAGAATTCTGTATACATAAAAAATAAATAAAAATCTTAAAAAATAACCTTAAATTGAATCAATATATAAAAATTCATACCAATGTAAAATATTTTAGATTAGTAGATGCTTTTTAGTCTTAAAATAGATTCAATAATTTACCCTTTTTTATGTCAGTTCTATACCCTCCTTTTCTTTTCAGAAGAAGATCCTGAATCCAACCACCTTTGTTTAGTTTTTTATTTCTGACCATGAACAGTAACAGCTTGCAACTAATCAACCCTAAAGAACAACAAGCATGGAGGCCAGCCTGGTCTACAGAGCGAGTGCCAGGATAGGCTCCAAAGGCTACACAGAGAAACCCTGTCTCAAAAAACAAACAAACAAAAAACAAAACAAAACAAACAAAACACACCCAACAACAAGCAACGCACCAAGTGACCAGAAACCACCCACTGCACTTCTTGGGAATGTGGGTGTTGTGTTCTCTAGACTGCTTCCTGTTATCTGGGGGCAATGGCTTCTCTAGGGGACCATGAGAAAACTGGGATAATGGTCAAGTCCTGGGAGAACTAGCTGTATTATTTTTGTTTAGCTTCTGTGTGATGGGAAAGTGTAGAGCTTATCTGAGGTCCTGGCTGGAGTAGTGTGTGAGGGTGGACCGTCTCAGCTAGCAGCTTTGAAGTTGTTCTGGATGCAGAATGTGGAGGAAACTGCAACAGAGACGTTCTGAGGGGTGGGCCACCTGGGCTACTTGTCTTCACTGGTATCTGGTCCTTTAGTTCTGAAAACACACAAACTTTTAAAGGTGACATATGTATCTGCATTACCACAAGTATGGAATGTGTGGTGTGCACAGGTCAACTAAAGATGATTCTTTGTTTTATGTTTGGGCCGGTAAAAGGCATCTGTCAACTTTTTAATTTTTTTGAGACGGTTTCTCTGTGTAGCCCTGGCTGTCCTGGAACTCACCAGGCAACACCACCACCCAGTGGCATCTGTCAACTTTATAAGTCCATTTGGACTGCATAGTGAAACTGTAATATAAATCTCTATCTATGTCATATGAAAGGATGGCATGTAATAATAAGTCATGCCAGGATTTGTCATGTCCCATCCTGTCTCAGAGCTGTTCCCATGCAGAGGGATCAGCTTACATGTCACCTGTCCTGTAGTCTTTCCTGGCTGCCTCCCTCATGTCTGCAGCCAAGATCCCCAGGAGGTCTCCCCCAGTCAAATCTGATCTCTATTAACTTTGAAGGAATCCATAGCTTTTTATTTCCTCTCCTTCAATGCAACACATTTTCCAACTCCCATTCTGAAGCCAAGACATCCGTAAAGTATATAAGCTGGTTTAATTCAGCAGTCCCTTCCACAATCCAGTGTCTCTCAGCACCTGCTGTTCTCTGTTCACTAGCATTCAAAAATTCAGAAATTAGCAAAGCACCATATAAGGTCCAAACTCCTTGTGTTATAATATTCCCTACCCTAATGCAGCTTAATTTTTATATATAACTTTATTCTCTCTTTAAAGACTTTATTATTTTTAAAGTATTTTTATGATTGTCTATACTCATTTTTTTTTCTTTCTTCAGCACCTAAGCACATTTTTAGGCATACTGTACCTTTTTAGAGGTTTTCTGTGTCTGGACCTAGTTTTACTCAGCACCGGCAGCATTCTCTGAACTCTAATGAGACAAATCTTAAACTGTTAGGTGGCCACTAGGCCCCCTGCTGTGCAGCTCTGGCTTCTGGCTCCACCCTTAGTTCCCTGGGAGTCTAGCCTTATTCTGTTACCAGCAGGAGCTGTGTCTGACTGTGTTCACTGCCCCAGCTCTGAGAGGTTGTGCAGCCACTTTCCAGAGTTCCTGTAAGCCACAGCCAATGCTGTAAGTGCTGGAGGAGAGGCCCAGGAAGGGACTGCAGAGGTGCTGACTGGTGTGACTTCTTTGTTCCTGTGGTCATGCCACATGCTGGACACCAAATGTAGGAGCCCTTTCTTGTCAGGACCACCATCTTCCAAATGACAACAAGGGGACTTCATATTAATTATGAAAGCTTGGTCTTTAGCTTAGGCTTGTCTCCAACTAGCTCCTAAAACTCCAATAACCTGCCTCTATTGGTCCCTCCAGCTCCCCACATCCCTATATACCATCTTTTGTGTGGGTCATAAATCCAACAGGACTTGACTCCAGTGACTGTGGCGCTCCCACTGCTGAAGCAGCCAACTGGCCATCTTCCTGGGCCTCAGGGCTTCTTCACCTTCTGTCCAAGGTGGCCTAGCCTGGCCTCCTGAAAGAAAGCCTGAGACTTCCAGACTGACTCAGGGCACAAGGTAGCACTATGCTATCCTCTCTGGTCTGGCTTCAGAAGGTCAGCAGCAGTACTAATTCTCAAGTGTGTTGTTCATCAGGGAGTCTGTAATTGCTGCCCAGCTTCCAGTGGAAGAACCATGTTCCAGAAGAGGATGTTGTAGCTGCCTTTGAAAAGAAAAAAAAAAACAAAAACAAACAAACAACAAACAAACAAACAAACCCCCCAAAAGAAAACCAACCTGTAGCTTCTCATCCTTTCACCGGGGAAGGAGGGTTGACCTTTAAGCTCTCTTTTACAGCCTGGTCAGTCTCTTTGGGTGGCAGTATGTCATAGACTGTGTGTGTGGTTGTTTGGACTCGCAGGTCCAGGCCAGGTTCAAGGCAGGAACCATCCAAGGTGTGTGTGTGGTGTATGGTGGGGGCGGGCACTATCGACAGGACACCTGGTGGATGAGGAGGGCAGTTGTGTGTTACTCGGCTGTGGTGTGTGTGTGTGCACATTCAGAGGTTTGGGAGATATTATTTAGGGCTCAGGGGCCCATAGCATGGTGCTCACAGGACAGGTCGTGAGACAGGAGGAACAGCTTGGCAGTGTGGGTTTGCTGTCAGGGGGCTGCTGAATCCCTGCCACCTTCCATAGATCTGCTCTGGCTGAGAAAGGGCCACCCACACAAACAAGGGTGTTTGGGTTGGCAGGGGCCGCAGGACATGAATCCAAGCTGGATGGAGCTGTCTCGGGCTCCAGAAAAAGCACTGAGGAAGAGGGCGCCTTCCAAGATGGCAGTGAGGTCTGATCCTGCCCCCTGCCCAACCAAGAAATGGGGCTCCCATGCTGTGCTCGGCCAGTTGTCTCTGAGGCATAGACACCCCAGAAGTCCCCAGAGTCTTTAGTGACCTTAGCAGTTTTCCTGCACAGACTGACCCCTCCTCTTCACAACACAGCATCTAATGGAATCCCTGGGGAGGGGTGGGACTGTATCTCTGGTGATGCTTCCCCTTCAACCAGTGTCATAGTAGCCTGGGTCCAGCCTTGTGGGGGTGGCGTGGGGAGAGACAGACTTGTAAGGAACAGCCTGAACTCTCCACCAAGGGTCTTTCTGAGACCATCTCTTTCCTCTCAGTAACAAGCCTTTGCGTAGCTTGTCTACAGGGACCAAGCTCTGTCCCCATGGTGTTCATTTGAGCTTGTCCTTGTATAGGCTGGCTCTTCCTG
Source organism: Cricetulus griseus (assembly GCF_003668045.3). NCBI lineage: Eukaryota > Metazoa > Chordata > Mammalia > Rodentia > Cricetidae > Cricetulus > Cricetulus griseus. The sequence continues at coordinate 70,596,901 of NC_048597.1, read as the reverse complement.
CAGCTGGCTCCTATTCCCACCATGTGCCAGTTTTGCCCTGGAGTGAATCACATCCAGGAGAGCAGGGCCCTAGGCTGTCTGCTTTACTCTGCTTCCTATGTGTGTACCAGGAAGTAATACAGTCATGCAGCCTCTCCCACACAGAAGCAGATGCAAGGCCATCTCCTGAGTTTTGTTTTTCCTTTGCTTGAGTGTAGAGGTATGTCGAAACCCATCTGCGAAGTGCTGTGGACTGAGGAGTCTACAGCTGGGCTGGAGGCATGGCTCAGTGGGAGAACACTTGCTTAGTGGCTTCAGGCCCTGGGAAGGTCCCCAGTCCTGCAGAATCAAATAAGCACTGACACGCTGCAGCAAAGGAGGCTGCAGGCCAAAGTTCGAGTCCGAGTCCTCATCCCTACATCAGACACCTCTGTAAGCTGCCCATCCAATGGCTTCCTGTTTACTGAGAAAGCCTAACACCTGTGGGATCAGGTCTGCCTCAGGTCTTCCTGTCCCTCAGGGCGAAGCTCACCATTGGCTTAAAGAACACGTCTCGGAGTCTGCTGTCTGCTCACTGTTTCAGCCTCTGTGTCGACACATCACTGAGGCCTGCTGATTTCAGCCTTCAAATATTGAAATTTTCTCATGTCACCATCTGCACTAGGGTCCTGAGACTGCCCTGATGAACAGAGTTCTCAAGGCTCTCTCCCTGACTGGGAGAAGGCTCTGTCCTCTGGCTCCACAGGCATTTCCCTCTGGCGCACTCCTCTTCTCACAAAGACCCAGGTCACTTTGGACAGGCAACCTCATTTTAATTTGCCTATTTGATGATCTGTCTAGTTGGTAGCTAAGCTGTCTGGCCTGTAAGGCATTTTAGCATGGCATTATGTGCAAGGCTCAGGTGAGGAGGTCCCAGCCCCACTCTCTGTCTCCTGCCTCAGCCTCCTTCGTCACTGTTGAACTCAGGCCATTTTACCTGGCTCCAAATGCCCATGCCCTCTCCTGTCACAGCACACATTGCTCACCCATAGGCTTTTGCTTTGGTTTTCTGTGCTAGGGATGGAGATCAGAATCTTTCATATGCTAGGCAAGTACTATGCCTGGCCTGGATCCTGCCAAACCAGGTTGGCCTTGAAGTGACTCTGGCTGGGTTTGCGGGCATGCACCACCAGGCCCAGTGTATGTTTGCGTATGAGTTTGTTGTTGTTGTTTGAGACAGGCTCTCATGTATCCCAGCCTGGCCTGGAACTGCCTGTGTAGCTGAGGAAGACATAAAACTCTCAATCCTCCTGCCTCCAAGTACTGGGATTGCAGGCAGGCACCAATATTCCCAACTAGCCTTTTTCTTTACCCGTCAGACAGCATTTGTATTGAGAGTATTTACAGAGCATTCAGAAGTTTTTAGGGCATTTGCAACACTAACTCCAGAATATTCAAAACCAGAATGTAACTCACATGCCCCAGCAGCGATGTGGGAATATTACATAAATGAAATCAGCCAGTCACAGCTGGGTGTGGTGCCGTACTCTGGGTGTGATGATATTTCAGTACTCAGAGGCAGGAGGACCAAGAGTTTGATGACAACCTGAGATGCATAGAGAGTTCAAGGCTAGCCTGGGCTACATGACATGCTGTCTCAAGAAACTAAAGTGTGAGAATGTAGCTCCATGGTAGTGTGCTGCCTTGGCACTCACATGGCTCTGGCTTTAGTCTGAACTGCTGAAGGTATCCCATCTCCAGAAGCCACTTGCAAAATAGACAGCCCTACAGGACTCTTTATCAGAGCTGTGGAGTCATCAGACCCTTGGAGACAAAGAGCCAAGTGCCAGGGGCTGGGGACAGAAGAAAAATTTAGTGTTCAACAGGATTGAACTTCTATTTGAGGATGATCAGAAAGAGCCCTGGAGATGGCTGGTGGTGAAGATCTCTCCACAGTATGAACACTCCCAATGCGGTAGACCTGGATGCTGAAAGGTGGTTAAAATTGTAAATGTGTCCTTGAATACAATTTTAAAAGTTATTAAAAGTCAATTAGAAGGTTGCAAGCAGATGAATGTTGCTATATGCTTTTAAAAGGTGACAAAAGTATTCAGGTGACATGCACACAAACATACTTACACTGTATAAAGCACCCAAAGGTGCTTGCAAAATAGGGTGACCCTGGGCACAGTAGGTGGGCAAGAGGGATGGGCAGGAGTATATGCACAAACTATGTGTCTGGGATTTTGGAAACAGGGATTCTATTACATAGTGGGAAAAGTTTTTTTGTTTCTTTTTAAATTGCCACATCAGGCCAAGCCAGGAAAAAGGAGCCAAAGCTCTGGGTTAGAGGCCACCTTGCCCTGGGGCAGGGGCTCAGCAGGAGAAGCCAGCCCTGCAACCCAAGCTGTTCCTAGGTGCAGGAACCTCACCCTGGGAACTGGAAGCTCCTGTTCTGAGCATAGCCTTACTGCACTGAGTCAGCAGGTAGCCATGACCGTCAGCGTCTCTGGGCCACAGCTTCAGGACTCTAGTGCTGTGTGGTGGGCCAGGTGAGCCGGCTCAGGAGCAGTGGGCATCTTGGGGGTGGGGGACACACTCCATCCACCCAGCCAGAAACCTAAGGACTTCCCTCTGTGAAAAAGGTGAAGGGGGTTGAGGAGAGAGAGGTGGGGTCTGTGACAAGGCAGTTAAAGTCAGCTTAAGCCTGGAATGCTAACCTATGAGAGAACTCCAAAACAACAGGGCCTTTGATTAGCACGCAGGCCCCACACACTTCCTCTGCCCTGGTTAAATGCAATGTGTCCCCTCGGAACATTTCTAAGTTGGATGTTTGAGAAGCAGAGGAAAGTTCACCACTGAGAAGAAAAAGCCGTTTTACTAACCGAAGAATAAACAGATTTCTGTCAGCCAAATGGGAGAGACCAATTTTCCTAGATCAAATTGCCAAAGCCATGGAAACTTCCTGTGCTTTCTTGCTAGCACACCCATTACCGCCAAATGCGTCACCACGATGCCCCTTCTGTAGTACAAGGCCTCTCTGGGGAAGGAGGTAGGGGCCTTCAACAGGAAGCACAAGGTCCCTGGTGGACACATGGCCACCCTCTACAAGGCTTCGAGGTGAGGTAGCACAAACTCAGCCAGAATGATGGAAGACTCAGCCTAGATCCAAGGTGGTAGCCACAAATGACATAGAGTTACAGAGTGTATGTAACTCACATGCCCCAGCAGCAATGTGGGGCATTGCCACAGGAAGCCACGGGCCCGTGTGTATGACACATATCCAAGTTGGAATAAGTGTGTGTGTCCTGCTTTGTTGACCATCTGTGTGCACTGCTTGTGTGCTTAGATTATTATATTCTTGATACATTAAGTTTGGCTATTAAGTGTTGTTATTTACATTTTCTTTAATGGACACTGTGGTTTGGATCTTGAATGTCCCCAAAGGCCCATTAAAGGCTCGGTCCCTCCCTGTGATATGTTGTTGAGAGGTGGGAAACCCTTGAGATTCAAGGCCTAATAGAAGTAAGTCAAGAAGGGTGTCCTTCAAAGGGGTGGTGGGTCCCAGCCTCTACTCCACTCTAACACTCTCCCTCCCTTCCTCCCTCCCTCCCTCCTTTCCCTTCCTCCCTCCCTCCCTTCCTTTCTAGACAGGGTTTTCCTGTGTAGCTCTAGCTGTCCTGGAACTCACTCTGTAGACCAGGCTGGCCTTGAACTTACAGAGATCTGCCTGCCTCTGCCTCTGCCTCCTGAGTGCTGGGATTAAAGGCGTGCACCACCACGACTGAGCCCAACACTCTTGTCTGAGACAAGGTTGAACTTGCTGTGTAGCTGAGGAGACCCTGAATTTCTGATCTTCCTGCCTCTGCCCCCCAAGTGTTAGGGTTACAGGTATGTGCCACCATGCCTGGTTGTAGGGTGCTGGGGATGAACCCTGGCTTCCTGCATGCTCAGCAAACACTACTCATCAACTGAGCCACACTGTAGTCCCATTGCCTCTCTTTGCTGCTTGGTCACAGAATGAGCAGTTTAACCTTACCATGCTTCCTTCCATGGTGTGGCCTTGCTTCAGGCACACAGGGGCCTGTGGAGTTCTTAAAACTATGAGTCAAAATCATCTCTGTCTGTCTGTCTGTCTGTCTGTCTGTCTGTCTGTCTGTCTATCTATCTGTCTGCCTGTTTCTCTCTCTCTCTGAAAAGGATTAATTCAAGGCCAACCTTGAGGAGAGAAGACTTCTCTGTCTGTGACCTCCATCCTTGGAGGCTCAAGGTACAAAGGTGTCTTCCTCTTCAGCTTCAACTTCATTTCAGATTTGAAATTCAGCCTGGGACCCAATCCTCTTGGAGCATTTTCTTTCCAGACAAACACAAGTGAATTTATGTGAACTGAGGGATGAAACTTTTCTCATTGTAAGTTGATTGTTTTATGTAATTTGTTACAATGTAAAGCAAATACAATGTGGTTTTTCAGAAATTACAGAAATTCTGTTTAGCACACATCCGAGTCTCTGGAGTGATGCTAATTTGTCTCAGCCCATCATTTGCTGCTATAACAAAATGACCTAAGTAATTCATATAAAAACTATAAACAATTAAGGTTTATTTTGCCAGGTGTGATAGCGCATGCCTTTAATCTCAGCACTCAGGAGGCAGAGGCTGGTGAATCTCTGTATGAGTTTGAAGCCAGCCTGGTCTACAGAGTGAGTTCCAGGACAGCCAGGGCTACACAGAGAAACCCTGTCTCAAAAAAACAAAACCCCAAAACCAAACAAACAAAAACAAAAGAAAGAAAGAAAGAAGGAAAGAAAGAAAGAAGGAAAGAAAGAAAGAAAGAAAAGCAAGAAAAGAAAAGGTTTATCATCTTGGGGCTCTGGGGTCTGGGAAGTCCTGCAGCTGTCCACTCTGAAGTGAACAGCCTCTCCCAGAGACAAACTCACCAGACTTAAGAGGCCGAGGTATAAAACAAGGTGCAGGAAGCTCGTGAGACCCACAAAACTTGAATTGGTTTCAAGATCCACACAGCCCCTCTCTATAGTGCGTAAGCAAAGAACACTGTGTGTGTGTGTGTGGGGGGGGTACTCTTCCCAGAGCTGCCTGAATGAAGTCACTCAGGGAGACGGGGCATGCAAATTTTGTGCTGGGGTGGGTTTTTCCTTGATGCCTCTGAGTCACCCACACTTCTGTAAGTCACCCACCCATCCACACTCCTGTAAGTCGCCCCATCCATGGTCCTGTAAGTCATCCATGTGCCTGTAAATAATCTCAACAAACTCACTGGTCCACAATGCTAGAGTTGGGTGGAATCATTTCTTGGTCTGTCATCTGTTTCCTCAGGAAAACTCACATAACAATTCCAAGAATATGTTGCTGGCCCAGACAAGGGTCTCTTCTATATGCTGACATGACAGAGCACATTTGATGGTGAGGCTGGGCAGGTGTGGTTTTGCAAGCCTCACTTCATCTCCACCCTGCCTCTCTTTCTTTCTTTGTTTTAATACAGGGTTTCAAGCTGTGCAGTGGTGACCTACGCCTTTAATTACAGCACTTGGGAGGCAGAGGCAGGCGGATCTCTGAGTTCAAGGCCAGCTTGGTTTACAGAGTAAGTTCCAGGACAGCCAAGACTACACACAGAAACCCTGTCTCAAAAAACCAAAAAAACCCCAAACTAAACCAAACAAACCAAATACAGGGTTTCACTTGTGTAACCCTGGCTGTGTAGACTAGGCTGGCCTTGAACTAAGAGAGATCTGTCTGTCTCTGTCACTGAATGCTGAGAATAAAGGCGCATGCAACTACCTGTCACTTCATCTTTTTTTAGATTATTTTTTAAATGTGTATGGGCATTTTGACTGCATGTTTGCACACCATATTCGTTCAGGGCTCACAGAGGCTGGAAGAGAGCATGAGATCCCCTGAGCTGGAGCCACCATGTGGGTGCTGGGAGAGCCGTCAGTGCTCTTAGCTGCCTCTCCATCTTCCCTGGCCGTTGATGGGCATCTGAGGGCACATTCTCATGGAAGAATAGACAATTTGGAAAATCTGGAGACTTGATATATGGGGGAAAGATGGGCTATCTAAATGTAAATGACTCAGGGAGGGTATATAGAACAGATAAACTTAGGTGGACAGTGAGTTGGCACAGGTCTGTACCCCTTCACTTGGGAAAACAGAAGTGGGAGGGTGATGAGTTTGAGGCCAGCCTGGGCTACAAAGGGAAACTCTGGCTCAAAAAAAAAAAAAAAAAAAAAAGAAAGAAAAAAGAAAGAAAGAAAAAAGAAAAAGACTCCAACTCCATGTGGAAGAAGCAGGCATAAGTATTGGGGACTCTTGTGAGGGTAGCAGAGGCTGAATGGTGATGCCTTTAATGATATACCAGTTCCAGAGGGTTGCAAATATAATTAATAATTGTATATTCTATTAATATGCTACTACTGCTAGATATTTAATATATAATTATGCATTATTAAATGCATTCATTTGTATGTGGTATTATAAAGTAATATATAGAGAGAATATAAAAGCATTTTTCCCTAATCTGTAGCCTCAGGACTGAAAAGCACAGGCTGAGCCCACAGAGTTCCTGTAGCTCCAGGAAGCAAGGAAATGCTAAAGTCCAACAAGGGCACATGCCAAGAACATAAGAGCCACCTGCTGCATGAGGAGCCATGATACTGACAGACCGTGACTCCGGACTAAACCTGTAAGCCCATGCTTTACTAACGAAGCAGGGCTAGAGAGACTGGCAGCTGTGGGGCTGTGGGAGGAGGGGCTGGGAAACCTTTGCCTTGCAACCTCTGTAGTCATAACCCATCGAGCGAGAACCAAGTGCCAGGAAGTCTCTGGGTGACAGGTGTGGGCGTGATGTTGACTCAGCTTCAGGTGGAGACACCTGGCAGGTGTGCTTGAGCCCAGGAGTGTTGTGAGCCCTGAGAGAGACTTAGTGTGTGTCTTAACATGCAGCCATGTTGTGTCACATGGGGATAAATGGCCAAGTGTGTCAGGTGAGAGACATGTGCAGAACAGATGGCCTCTGTGCCCAGGAGGAGACAGGAGGAGCTCAAGGCACTCGGGGACAGAAGGGGACTGTGGTCGTGAGCCGGGGAAGCACCCATTTTGGCAGGGCTGGTGAGGTTTGAGTGGGGCATTCCTCTGCTTTTCTTTTTTTTTTTTTTAAGATTTTATTGATTATGTATACAACATTCTGCTTCCATGTATATCTGCACACCAGAAGAGGGCACCAGATCTCATAACGGATGGTTGAGAGCCACCATGTGGTTGCTGGGAATTGAACTCAGGACCTGTGGAAGAGCAGTCAGTGCTCTTAACAGCTGAGCCATCTCTCCAGCCCTCCCCCCTCTGCTTTTCTAAGGCTTCCTGATACTGTGGTCTGAAATAATAAATGGAAAATTTCAGAAATAAATAATTCATATGTTTTAATAATTTATTGCAGTGTATTTTTACAACTTTCCAAATTTTGGTCATTATTGTTAATCTGCTGCCTAACTTATAAGCTAATTCTTTGCAGGAATGTGTATATAAAACACACAGTGTATTTGGGGAGACTGACGTTTTATCATGCAATTGTGTGAGTGTCTTGGAGCTCTGGGGAGGAGAGAGAGCATGTCTGTAATATGGGCTTGATGAGGGACTGGAGAGGTGGCTCAACAGTTAAGGGCTTTTCCTGCTCTTCCAGAGGACCTAGCTCAGTTTCTAGCACCCACATCGGGTGGCTCACAATCGGCTGGAACTCGCTCCAGGGGACCAACGTCCTTTTCTGGCCTCTGTCACATCCACTCAGCACATACACATAAACACAACACAATACAACATCGTGTCTGCAGCAAGCACCCTGAATTACATGCTTGAGTAGCTGCTGCTACTTTAGGACCTGAGGTCAAGGCTGCTGATGTGCACTTCTGCCTGTCAAGGATCTCAGTACAGCAGTGGGTGCATGATACAGGTCTACAGAGAGGAAAGAACCACAACGAACCGCCTTGCCTTGGAGAATGTGCTAATGCCCTCCATGGCACCAAAAGTCTCTGGCTCCTGGGAAGGGAGACTGCGGACCCGTGGGGAGCATACAAGATGCTTCTGACACCTTCAGATACTCAGCCCTTTGTATGCAGACCGAAAAAATACACAGGGGCGGGGGAGGGTCACACAGGTCAGAAAAACCACAGGGGAGGGTTGCAGTGCTTAGCATGCTTGCAGTGCAGGGGAGTGGTAGAGCGTGTGTTTAGCATGTGTGAGGTCCTGGGCTTTACCTCAGCACCTAAAAACAGATCACCCAGGATTTAGAACAGCCTGCCAGAGTGCTTCCCTGTGCCGTGCTGTGAGTGATGTCCTCCAGTGGTACTATCTTGGGGGCTAATGGGTCCTGTGCAATTTTTAAAATTTATTTGTGTGTGTGTGTGTGCGCGTGTGCGCACATGCTTGCTTGTCTCTATGTGCACCATATTTGTATCGGTGCCCTCAGAGGCCAGAGGAGGGCATCCTGTCCCCTGTAGCTAGACTTACAGGCAGCTGTGTGCTGCCGTAGGTGCTAGGAATGGATTTCTGTTCTTTTACAAGAGCAGTATAGGCTCTTAGCCACTGAGCCATCTCTCCAGCCCGTCTGTTGTTGTTTGGGATGAGGGTCTAAGTAATCCGGACTAGCCTCATATTTTATCATCCTGAGTTCTGATATCACAGGCATTTGTGACTACCTGGTCCATGTGTCACATTTGTGGAGAAACACCCCAGGCAGTTTTGAAGGGGTGTGTTTGCCTCTGTGATTTAGGGAGGAGATCCACAGAGTATAGCAGATCCCCAGGGAGGTAGGGATGACCACGTCTGTTGGGATTCAGGCATCATGCTGGCCTGCCCCTGTCACCTGGCAGGAGGCACTCTGGCGAAGGTCCCTTTAAGAAGCAAACTCAGCCCACTTCTGCTCTCTTTCCCTGAAGGGGCAGACAGGACCCCCCTTCCTCCTCTTCTTCTCTTTCTCCCTCTCTCTTCTCTTCCTCCTCTCCCTTCACTTTCTCCATTCCCTTTGCTTTCCCCCAATAAAACTTCCCACTTAAGATCTGTCTGCCTGGCATGTTTGTCCCTCACCTGCCATGGGATCCACCACAGTCCCACCTAGCACTGGACTATAACAATGTGTGTCACCCAGAAGGCTGCAGACATATTGACTAGATCTTAGGGCGATCAAAGAGATTTTGAGGTACCAGTGAACCCAAAAAGGAGGAAGGAAAGGAGGGAGGAAGAAAAGCAAGCAGGAACGGCAAGAATGCCCATCAAGTGAAGAACCGAAGAGTCCTCAGCCATGAAGCAACTCTAGCCACTGGTACCATTTAAACGGCTGTTTCCACACTCATTGTGACCACAAACAGAAGAGCAAGGCTCCAAGGCTGCAAAGTGGCCCTGCTCTGCTGTGGGGCCCTCTCCATGCACACCCCACCCATCCAGTTCTAGGTACAGCTGCCAATGCTGACTCTAAGCAGCAAAGACAGGTGACGGCTTCCATTAGTGTATCCAGCCTCATATGCAGTACACACAAGTTTCCCCATGGGTTCTTATGGGCGTGCCAGGGGTGGGGGTGGGGGTGGGAAGCCCCCGCCCTAGGTGTGTGGCGACACTTGGAACCCCATTGCAAGTCGTTTCTTTGGCAATAACAAGCAGTGAGTGAAGAGAAGATGGAGGGAAGATGTCCTTGTTAGAGGAGGGGCAGCGACAGCAGGTGGCCTTCCTTAGTAGCCCCTTGTCGAGGACAAGGAGCCTTTGTGGGGGAGCATAGCGGGATGTTGGGGGTGGGGGCTGGGGCTGGGGAAGGGAGGTGAGCCTAGCCAAACTCAGGGGCCTTATGAACAGCACAGAGGATGCTGTGGTGGCTGTGGGCTTGAGATAAGCAAGGCGAGCAAGACTGAGCACAAAAGAACACAACCCAAAGCTTGTTCCCCAGTATGGCTTCCAAGCTTGAAAGCTTGGAGAACAGAGCACTGTACACTGCTTCTGAATGGCTTCCTCTCTGGGGTGGCCCTGCACTTTGTAATTAAAAAAAAAAAAAGTACTGATTTATTGCTAGACAGACTCCCAGGGAAGGGACAGGCTGCGAGACCAAATTACACATTACTGCCTGTTGTGCACTTGAAAGACTTTTAAATTGGACTTTTTGCTTTGGGATAATGGTAGATTGACATGCAGTTGTGGGAAGTAACAGAGAGGCTCCTTGTTTCCTGTACCCCGTTCCTCCCAGTCCTGCAAAACTGTACTTCCTCACACTGACTTTGGTGCCTTCTCGTCCTGGGACAGTTTCATCTCCACAAGCCCCTTTCTGTCCCACTTTGATGGTTGTATCCACATCCTCCTGCCCCATTCTCTTCAGCCTCCAGCAACTAATCTCCGTGTCTATAGTTGTGTCATTTCAACAATTATATGTATAGACATGGATACCATATGGAACCTTTGGGACTATGCGGTTTTTCATGCATGCAGCGTGGTTTTCTGGAAATGCACCCAGGTTGATGTAGCAACAAAGCAATTGTTTACCCTCCCTGCCATCAGCTCTTCATACTTCACATCTACAGTTTGTGTGCGCATAAACCAGGCGGGCGAGGCAGCACACACTTGTCATCCCAGCACCCAGAAGATTGAAACAGGAGAACCACGAGTTTGTGTCCTTGGCTGCACAGAGAGATGGAGGTTAGAGTTGGAGAGATGGCTCAGTGGGTAAAGGTGACTGCCACCAAGCCTGATGACTTGGAAGGAGAAAATTGACTCCTGACAGTTGTTCTCTGAGCTTCACTAGTGCTCCTTTCTCTCTCTCTCTCTCTCTCTCTCTCTCTCTCTCTCTCTCTCTCTCTCTCTCTCTCACACACACACACACACACACAGGCACAGATAAATCCTTAAAAATTATTTATGCTGGGTCTGGAGCGATGGCTCAGGGGTTAAGCGCACTGGCTGCTCTTCCAGAGGACCCAAGTTCAATTCCCATCACCCACATGGCAGCTCAAACCGTCTCTAGCTCCTGTTCCAAGGGATCCAACACACTCATACAGACATACTCGAAGTCAAAACACCAATGTACATAAAATAAAAATAAATTACATAAAAAACAACAAATGATTTATGCATAAGTATTTCATTTTTCAAGTAATTTTAAGTGGTATTATATTTTAAATTTCAGTGTCCTAGGGTTGAAGAGCTGGCTCATTGCTTAGAGTACTTGTGGGCCAGGTGGTGGTGGTACATGTGTTTAATCCCAGCAGAGGCAGGCAGATCTCTGAGTTTGAGGTCAACCTTGCCTACAAAGAGAGTTCCAGGATAGCCAGAGCTACAATGAGAAAGCCTGTCTCAAAGAAAGAAAGAAAGAAAGAAAAGAATACTTGCTATATTTGCTGCTCTTGCAGATGACCTGGGTTCTGTTCCCAGCACCCACTGGTGGGTCATGACAGTCCATAACTACACCCAATGCCCTCTTCTAGGCTCTAAGGGCACCATGCATATACGTAAGCAAAATGGCAAAACACTCATACACATACAATAAAAATAATCTCTAGACAATCTATAGTGTCCTTGTGTTTATTGATAGTGTATAGAAATACATTTTATTTTCTTTTTGAGATAATGTCTCACTTGTAGCCCTGGCTGGCCTGAAACTCACAGAGAGCTATCTGCTGGGATTTAATTCGTGTCCCACTGGGCCTGAGAGAAATACAATTTTTTTCAGTGCTGGAGATTAAACCCAGGGCTTCATACACACTAGGCAAACCCTCTGTCAATGAGTGCATTCTCAGCATTTTTTGTTTGTTTGTTTTTGTTTTTGTGCTTTGACTTCTGGGGACAAGATTTCAGGGTCTCATTAAGCTGTGCAGAGTGGCCCTGAACTTGCAATCCTTTTGCCTGGACTCTCCCTAGTGACTGGAATTACAGGACTGAGTCACCAGATCTGGTTTACAATTGTCTAGTAAGCGATCAATTTATGTCCTATGCCAAATTCAACTAGTCCTTGGGGTTTTTGGTTTTGCTTGCTTGTTTTTTATGTAGATTTCATGGTATTTGTAAGCAGACAATCGAGTCACTGACAAACAGGGTGTGGTGCTATGATGGGTGTTTTGGTTTCATCCACTTGTTAGGCTCAAGGTTCCCACAGTGGTTCTTACTTCTAAGAGACTAGAAGGACGTTGAGGTGATTTAGGGATCAGAATCAGGTCCCAGAAACCAAAGTCTCTGAGCTCCTTCCCTCTGTAGATACAGTGAGAACTTATGTTATGTAAGTCCTCCATGTCAGGAGTCCTCATCCTTGCTTGGGAGGAAGAAACGTTGCATAAAGAAGGCAAGAAGAATCTGGACAGACAGGCCTTGCTGGGTTTCCCCACCCAGTCTATTAGCACTACAGTTCCGGAGAAATCTAAAAGGGTAAGGTTCAGAAAGTTTCCAGATAGCAACCCTGGTAGGACCGGGAAGGTGAAAATGTTGAAAGATAGAGAAGTGCCTCCTCTCTCCCCCAACCTCTTCACTTGTGCTCTTTGTAATATCCTTTCTAATGAACCAAGATGTGGACCAGATGTGGAGGCCCATGCCTGTGGCCCCAGCACTCAGGAGATGGGTGTTGGGGGCTCCAGAGTCCAAGATCATCATTGGTTACAGAGGGTGTTTGAGGCTAGCCTGGGCTACTTGGAATCCTGTGTCAAAACCCTCCAAACCAAACCAAATCAACAACTTTAAAAAAAAGGAAAAGAAAAAGAAAACAAAACCAGTAAGTGACAGTATTTCTCTTGAGTTTTGTTAGTTGTTCAAGCAAGTGAATTGACCCCAGAGTGCAAACTGTCTGTGAGAAGCCTACTCTCAGCCAGTCAACGAAGCAGAGGTAATCAACCCCAGGCTTGTGACTGGCATCTGAATTATGCATGTGTGGGAAGGCAACTCTGGGGACTGAGACTTCAGCCTGTGGGATTTGATGCTATCTCCAGACAGATAGCATCAGACTTGAACCGGATTAGAGGACAGTCAGCCAGAGTCTGCTGCTGAGTTGATGGTACGTGTGAAAACTTTGGAGTTCACCATGCCTGCGTTGTGAGTGTATTGTAGGAGAAACTGAGTCTTAGGCAGGGTTACTGTGTTTTACTCACGGGGCCTCATTTCTTCTCCTTTTCCATTGTATTTATTTCCTTTCCCATCTATTGCATAGTCTAGCACTATGATGAATGAGAATGATAACAGTGGATTGACAAATATTTTTATAATGCCTGGGTATTGAATTTTATGAAAAACAATTTCACCTCATTTGGTGATGCAAGTTTTCCTCTTCCACAAGTCAATGTTGTAAGAAACATTAAATATGAGTCTTTCCTACCAAATACTAAAACTTCTGTTTATGATAAGGAATTCACAACTTTTTGTTTGTTTTTTGGGCAACAAGGTCTCACTATGTAGCTCTGGCTGTCCTGGAACTCCCTATGTAGACCAGGCTGGACCAGGCTGGCCTCAAACCCAAAGAGACCTACCTGTCTGTCCCTGCCAGGTGCTGGGATTAAAGGTATGCACCACCACGCCCAGCTGAACTCACTTCTTTTTTTTTTTTTTTTTAAACTTTTTTTTTGAACTCACTTCTTTTTATCTCCCCAATTTGTTAGACTTTATTTGCCATTTTTATTGAGTTAAACATTTTCCCCTACTCCCCTTTTCTTCTTCCCTCTTCTCTTCCACCCCCCCCCGCCCCGCCCTCCATACTCCCAATTTACTCAGGAGAGCTTGTCTTTTCCCCTTCCTAGGTGGATCCATGTATGTCTCTTTTAGGGTCCTCCTTATTACCTAGGTTTTTGGGTTGTGACCTGTAGGCTGGTTGTCCTTTGTTTTATGTCTAATATCCACTTATGAGTGAGTACATATTATATTTGTCTTTCTGGGACTGGGTTACCTCACTCAGGATGGCTTTTTCTAGCTCTGTCCATTTGCCTGCAAATTTCAAGATGTCATTGTTTTTTACTGCTGACATTTTCCTTTTTTATTTTTTATTTTATTTTTCCTTATCCATTCTTCAGTTGAGAGCATCTTGGCTGTTTTCACGTTCTGAATATTACAAATAATGCTGCTACTAACATAGTTGAGCAAATGTCCTTGTGGTGTGAGTGTGCATCCTATTGATGTTAATTACCGATAGGCAATCAGGTAATGGTTAGGATATATTTATTGGGGAAAATGCCTTATTAACTGAGCACCTAGCCAACTGGCAGGAAAGCAGAGCAAGCCGAAGCAGCAGGGAAAAGAGGGCTTTCCCACATGTGTCCCCGATTTTTAAACTACCCTCACATCACCTTGTCCATGCTCTAGGGGGCGTGGCCAGGTACACCTGTAGCCAGGCCCAGGAGGTGTGATCAGGGTGACCCTCTACAGCATCCTTTGGGTATATGCCCAAAACTGGTATTGCTAGGTCTTGAGGTAGGTTGATCCCTAATTTCCTGAGAAACTGCCATACTAATTTCCAAAGTGGCTGTGCAGGTTTGCACTCCCACCAGCAATGAAGGAGTATTCTCTTTACTCCACATCCTCTCCAGCATAAGCTGTCATCAGGGTTTGTGATCTTGGCCATTCTGACAGGAGTAAGATGGACTCTCAGAGTTGTTTTGATTTGCATTTCCTTGATGACTAAGGATGTTGAACATTTCCTTAACTGTCTTTCAGCCATTTGAGATTCCTCTGTTGAGAGTTCTCTGTTTAGGTCTGTACCCCATTTTTTATTGGATTATTTGGTCTTTTGATGTCTAGTTTCTCGAGTTCTTTGTATATTTTGGAGATCAGCCCTCTGTCAGATGTGGGGTTGGTGGATGCTTTTCCATTCTGTAGGCTGCTGTTTTGTCTTGTTGACCATGCCCTTTGCATTACAGAAGCTTCTCAGTTTCAGGAGGTCCCATTTATTAATTGTTGCTCTCAGTGTCTGTGCTACTAGTATTATATTTAGGAAGTGATCTCCTGTGCCAATTTGTTCATGGCTACTTCCCATTTTATCTCCTATGAGATTCAGTGTGTTTGGTTTTATGTTGAGGTCTTTGATCCATTTGGACTTAAGTGTTGTGTGTGGAGATAGATATGGATCTATTTGCATGTCGACATCCAGTTATGCCAGCACCATTTGTTGAAGATGCTTTCTTTTTTTCCATTGTGTGACTTTGGCTTTTTTTTGTCAAAAATCAGGTGTTCATAGGTGTGTGGAGTGATATCAAGGTCTTCAATTCGATTCCGTTGGTCCACCTGTCTGTTTTTATGCCAATACCAAGCTGTTTTCACTACTGTAGCTCTATAGTAGAGCTTGATGTCAGTTTTGGTGATGCCTCCAGAAGTTCCTTTATTGTACGGGATTGTTTTGGCTATCCTGGATTTTTTTGTTTTTCCATATGAAGTTGAGTATAGTCCTTTTGAGGTCTGTAAAAAATTTTGCTGGGATTTTGATGGGTATTGCATTGAATCTGTAGATTGCTTTTGGTAAGATTGCAATTTTTACTATGTTAATCCTACCTATCCAAGAGCATGCGAGATCTTTCCATTTTCTGATATCTTCTTCAATTTCTTTCTTCAAAGATTTAAAGTTCTTGTCATGCAGGTCTTTCACTTGCTTGGTTAGAGTTATGAAGGGTAAAGGGTATTGTTTAGCTGATTTCTTTTTTTAGCCTGCTTATCATTCATATATAGGAGGGCTACTGATTTTTTTTTTTTTAGTTAATCTTGTATCCTGCCACATTACTGAAGGTCTTTATCAGTTGTAGGAGTTCCCTGGTAGAATTTTTTTGGGTCACTTATGTATACTATCATATCATCAGCAAATAGTGAAAGTTTGACTTCTTTTCCAATTTGTATCACCTTGATCTCCTTTTGTTGTCTTATTGCTCTAGGTAAAACTTCAAATACTATATTGAATAGATGTGGAGAGAATGGACAGCCTTGTCTTGTTCCTGATTTCAGTGGGATCACTTTGAGTTTCTATTTAGTTTGTTGTTGCCTGTTGGCTTGCTGTATATTGCCTTTATTATGTTTAGGTATGTTCCTTGTATCGCTGCTCTCTTTAAGACCTTTATCATGAGAGGGTGTTGGATTTTGTTGAAGGCTTTTTCAGCATCTAATGAGATGACCATGTGTTTTTTTCTATCAGTTTATTTATATGGTGAATTGCATTGGTGGATGATTTTTCTGATATGTTCTTGGATTCAGTTAGCTAGTATTTTATTTTGTATTTTTTGCATCAATGTTCATGAGGGAGATTGGTTTGCAATTCTCTATCTTAGTTGTGTTTTTGTGTGGTTTGGGTATCAGGGTAACTATAGCCTTGTATAAGGAGTTTGGCAATGTTCCTTCTGCTTCTATTGTATGGAACAATTTGAGGAGTATTGGTATTAGTTCTTTTTTGAACATCTGGTAGAATTCTGCGCTAAAACCATCTGGCCCAGGGATTTTTTTTGGGGGGGAGACTTTTGATGACTGTTTGTATAGTTATAGGTCTATTTAATTTGTTTATCTGGTCTTGATTTAATTTTGGTATGTAGTAGTTATTGAGGAAATTGTCCATTTCTTTCAAATTTTCCAATTTTGTGGAGTACAGATTTTTGAAATATGACCTGACGATTTTTCTGGATTTCCTCAGTGTCTGTTGTTATGTCTCCATTTTCATTTCTCATTTTCTTAATTTGGATATTTTCTCTCTGCCTTTTGGTTAGTTTGGATCTATCATGATTTTCTCAAAGAACCAAGTCCTTGTCTCATTGATTCTTTGTATTGTTTTCTTTGTTTCTATTTTGTTGATTTCAGACCTCAATTTGCTTATTTCCAGCTGTTTATTCCTCCTGGTTGAGTTTGCATCTTTTTGTTCTAGAGATTTCTAGAGTTCTGTTAACTCACTAGTGTGGGACTTTTATAGCTTCTTTATGTAGGCATTTAGTGCTATGAACTTTCTTCTCAGCACTGCTTTCATTGTATCCCATAAGTTTGGGTATGTTGTGCTGTCATTTTCATTGGATTTTAGGAAGACTTTAAAGTCTTTAATTTCTTTCTTTATTTCTTCCTTGACCCAGTAGTGATTCAGTTGAGCATTGTTCAATTTCTATGAGTTTGTGGGCTTTCTGCAATTAGAGTTGCTGTTGAATTCTAACTTTAAGCCATGATGATCTGATAAGATACAGGGGGCTATTTCAATTTTTTTTGTTTGCTTTGTTACTGAGTATGTAGTCAGTTTTAGAGAAGGTTCCATGGGGTGATGAGAAGGTATATTCTTTTGTATTGGGGTGGAATATTCTTTTTTTGTTTTTGTTTTTGTTTTTAGATTTTATTTATTATGTATACAATATTCTGCTTCCATGTATATCTGCACACTAGAAGAGGCACCAGATCTCATAATGGATGGTTGTGAGCCACCCTGTGGTTGCTGGGAATTGAACTCAAGACCTTTGGAAGAGCAGTCAATGCTCTTAACCTCTGAGTCATCTCTCCAGCCCCTGGGTGGAATATTCTGTAGATGTCTGTTAGGCCCATTTGAGCCATAATCTGTTGGTTTCTTTATTTCTCCGTTAAGTTTCTGTCTGGGAGACCTGTCCAGTGGTGAGAGTGAAGTGTTGAAGTCTTTCACTATTAGTGTGTGGGTTTGATATGTGATTTAAACTTTAGTAATGTTTCTTTTACAAATGAGGGTGCCCTTGTATTTGGGGCATAAATACTCAGAATTGAGATTTCATCTTGATTGTTTGTCCTGTGATGAATATAAAATGACCTTCTTCATGTCTTTTGACTAATTTTAGTTTGAAGCCTATTTTGTTAGATATTAGGATAGCTACACAAGCTTGTTTCTTAAGTCCATCTGATTGGAAAATCTTTTCCAACCCCTTTACTCTGATGTAATGTCTGTTTTTGTAGTTGAGGTGTGTTTCTTGTATGGGGCCGAAGGATGAAGTCTGTTCCATATCCAGTCTGTTAGCCTGTGTCTTTTTATAGGTGAATTGAGTCTATGAATATTAAGGGATAATAATGACCAGTGGTTGGTAGTTCCTCTTATTTTTGTTTTTGTTGGTGGTATTGTGTGTGTTTCTCTTCTAAGGGATTTGTTGGTGTGGGATTATCTATTGTCTGCATTTTTGTAGATGTAGCTAACATCCTTGGGTTGAAATTTTCCTTCTAATGCTTTCTGTAGGGCTGGATTTGTGGATAGGTATTGTTTAAATCTGGTTTTGTCATGGACTATATTGTTTTCTCTGTCTATGGTGATTGATAGCTTTGCTGGATATGGTAGACTGGACTGGCATCCATGGTCTCTTAGGGTCCATTTAATGCTTGTCCAGGACCATCTGACTTTCATTATTTTCATTGAGAAGTCAGGTGTAATTTGATAGCTTTGCTTTTATATGTTATTTGGCCTTTTTCCTTTGCAGTTCTTAATATTCTTTCTTTATTCTGTATGTTTAGTGTTTTGATTATTATGTGGAGAGGGGCCTTTTATTTTGGTCCAGTCTATTTGGTATTCTGTAAGCTTCTTGTACTTTCATAGGTGTGTCTTTCTTTAGGTTGGGGAAGTTTTCTTCTATGATTTTGTTGAATATGTTTTCTGTGCCTTTTAGCTGGACTTCTTCTATCACTATTATTTTTAGGTTTGGTCTTTTCATGGTGTCCTATATTTCCTGGATATTTTGTGTTAAAATTTTGTTGCTTTTAACATTTTCTTTGGTCGATGACTCTATTTCCTCTATTGCATCTTTAATGCTTGAGATTCTCTCTTCCATCTCTTGTATTCTGTTGTTTATGCTTGCATTTGTAGTTCCTGATCGTTTACCCAGATTTTCCATTTCCTGAGTTCCCTCAGTTTGTGTTTTCTTTATTGCTTCTATTTCAGTTTTCAAATCTCAAACTGTTTCCTTCGCCTGCTTGATTGCTTTTTCTTGGTTTTCTTTAAGGGATTTGTTTATCTCTTCCAGTTTGTTGTTTGTGTTTTTCTCCATTTCTTTAAGGGATTTTTTCATCTCCTCTTTAAGGGCCTCAATCATCTTCATAAAGTTTTTTTTTTAAAGATTTTATTTATTATGTGTACAGTGTTCTGCCTGCATGTATCCCTGCAGGCCAGTGGAGCGCACCAGATCTCATTACTGATGGTTGTGAGCCACCATGTGGTTGCTGGGAATTGAACTCAGGACCTCTGGAAGAGCAGCCAGTGCTCTTAACCTCTGAGCCATCTCTCCAGCCCCCCAAAAGTTATTTTTAATGTTGTTTTCTTCTGCTTCTACTGCATTGGGATGTTCAGGTCTTGTTGCTTTAGAACCACTAGTTTCTGGTGGTGCTGTATTGCTCTTTGTGTTGTTGAGTGTATTCTTACCTTGTCTACCCATCTCTTCCTCTAATCAGTACAG
This sequence comes from Cricetulus griseus, assembly GCF_003668045.3. Classification (NCBI taxonomy): domain Eukaryota; kingdom Metazoa; phylum Chordata; class Mammalia; order Rodentia; family Cricetidae; genus Cricetulus; species Cricetulus griseus. The sequence goes on along the minus strand of NC_048597.1, from coordinate 70,577,582 downwards.
GTGGAGCCTGTGCTTCAGGGGGTCCCTCTTCCTCCAATTGGTGTAGTTGGGGGTTGTGGCACCTTTGAACCCTACTTCAGGGGCAGGCAGGGCTGAGCCTTTGGTGATTGCTCCTCTAGGTGTAGATGAGCCCAAGGTTCAGATGGTCTCTCCTCTATGTACAGATGGGGCCACAGCTCTGGTTATTGCTCCTCAGCTGAGGCGGAGGCTCCGGTGGTCAGATAGTTTCTGTCTCCTGGCATGCCCAGGGGGCACTTCTTAAGATAGTTTTTGGAAATTGCTTCTGCCGATGCTTCTGGGCCTCTCACTGCTGCTGAGGCGCTCTCCCTTGGCTTCCTGGCCTCTTTCTCAGCCACTGATTCTCTCTCTCTCCACCCTTCCTCCAACTTCCGGGCCTCTTGCTCAGCTGGCTGCTGACACTCCTTCTCCAGGATTTCAGGCCTCTCATTGGGCCACTGAGCCCTCCACCCCCTCACAGCTTCCCGGCGGCTTGTTACCAGTCACTCCTAAGACTTTTATTTGTGTCTGGTCCCTTTTCCTTTCATTCCCTGTGCATCAGTTGTTTTCTTTTTCTTTTTTTTTATTTTTCAAGACAGGGTTTCTCTGTGTAACTTTGGAGCCTATCCTGGCACTTGCTCTGGAGACCAGGCTGGCCTCGAACTCACAGAGATCCGCCTGCCTCTGCCTCCTGAGTGCTGGGATTAAAGGCGTGTACCACCAACACTGGGCTCTTTTTGTTTTTTTGAGACAGGTTTCTTTATTGCTTTGGAGTCTGTCCTGAAACTTACTCTGTAGACCAGGCTGGCCTCGAACTCACAGAGATCTGCTTGTCCCTGCCTCTTGAGTGCTGGGATTAAAGGAAGTGCACCAGTTCTCTTATGAAGAGCCAATCAAATAAGATAGTGAGATTGGACCCCAGCCAATGCAGAAAAGACACAGTCACCATTTTACTTAGAATAAAAGCCAAGTGCACTTCCTGTCCCTGTGTGTTTACTCTTCCAAGCATACCCTCTTTATCAAGAGGAAAATTGTACCTTGTCCAGACACTCCAGTTAGAATGCTAGTCTCTATCT